>NC_137694.1:129384907-129575882 GCF_964034855.1 Anser brachyrhynchus | reverse complement strand
ACTGAAAAATTTTGTATTGGTTCCAAAATGCTGATTTCTGTCTTTTTTTAGTTAGTATGACAAATGCACAAGCTAGACAATGTTATATGATTGCATGCATGTCTTTTCTATGCCAGTGTCATAAGCACTTTTGTTAGTATCCTTAGTCAGAATTTTCCTCTCCACACGTGAGTTCTCCTTTGATTCACAAGTTACGAACAGCAGGGCTGAAAGGGACTTAAAGAAATTACCTGGTGTATTTTGGTCCATAGTAGTATCAAATGCACCTAAATAATTCTAAATGCATTCTTGTGTCACATCCACTGAAGAGCTTCATGGTATCTATGCAGAATATTACAGCTCTTCAGGATTCTTACTATTAGAAAGATTTTCCATGTTCAGCTTACACTTCCCTTTCTGCAAGTCTGTTTCTCTTACATGGAAGAAATGTGTAGAAGATGCTATGTCATTTTTCTTTTATCTTGTGTCTCCCCTGACATTCCCTCTTAAAGTGAACCTTTTTCTCTTTTGCTAGGCTCTTAGATTTCATCTAATCCATCCCCTGACCCAACAAAGGCTTTTCCATATTTAAGCCATTTCTGTTTATTGGATCAGTGTTTGTCTGCACTCTTAATAATACAGATTTAATGATCAGTGTAGTCATAGTTGTGCAATTCTTGATTCATGGCCAATCTTTACCCAGAAATTTCTCCTCTGACTTACTCAACATACAATAAACACTTCCTAAATCTATAGTGGACTATCTCTGTTCACGTGTTTCTCAGTTTGTTTCACATTAGGAGGTGTGAAGTCCCCATATTGCCAAATAAAACAGGACAGGAGGTGCCAGTCACTGCTAATGTAATTTATATATACTTCTAACGTGCTTGTGAGTGTAGTATTTTATCTAGGGTCCACTTTAGAAGCGATGGAAATTGTATTTCCCTCTCTATCACAGAGCTCTGTGATGTCGCGCAATGGTAATTAAGACAAAGTGGGTTTCATGTTTAGTAGTACAGAAGCAATTGGAGTGTTTTTGAAAACACTACACAAATAAATTTGTTGTAACTTGTGATGATGTAAAAAGCATGAGAGATGTGTGACATGGATATTATGCTTCTTTAGGATGATCTATGGAGTTGACAGATGGCTTTGCCATTCTTCTAACATACAGTCTTAAAACACAGAGACACACAGTATTTCAGACATAAACACCGCCTAGCGGCCTCCAGTGCCTTTCTGGCGTCTCCAGATGCTGCATGCATGCCTGGTCATGGAGCTGGGAACAGCCTTTCTCTTGGCTCCCATCAGGGTCATGTGCGTATGTCCAGCCCTGGGCTGCTATACCAGCAAAACAGGCAGTCCTCCATTGCACCGGGGTTGTGTCTCACAAGACCAAGCCTACTGCTGTTCCCCAGAGGCAACATGCTCTGTGGCTGTTTAGCCCCTACAGTTAGTGCTCAAGGCTTTGGTGCTTTTGTTTTGAGGCACCCTAAATGGCCAAACTGCCAGCTCATGGTCCTTCACATACACCAGTCTCAGTAACTTTGCTTTAAGAGTGCTAAAGGCACCTAGTTCATTGCACTCCTTTGTATGATAGTGGTGTCTACTTTGATATGAGTTATATAGATAACCTACATCTCCCTTAGCTGTTTTTAGAACACCTTTCCTATGAGAAAACCTGTTTCCATCTTCACAGATATCTTTCTGAGGAAAAATGCAGAATGCAATATATTAATGTATTATTAAGCAATAATCCTCTTGCAAGTTAACACTTCTTTTAATGAGAAAACCTGTGGGAAGTCCAAAAGAATTTTCATTTTCTGTGAAGATAATTAATGTGGAATAATGACATGGACATACACTATCCTGTGGTAAGCAGTTGTAATAAAATAAACTAAGAATTGTTAACATTGAGTCATCTACAGTAATAAAACATAAAATAATACAGGCTAGAGAGGGAAAAGACCTATTAAGTCATCCACTCCATCTCCTGCCAAGGCAGGCTTTTTTTCTGCCATATATTATTAAGTGCTTTGTCCTGTCTAGTTTTAAATTATTCAAGCAATTTGATTTCTACTATTTCCTTTGGGACACCAGTCCACAATTCAGTTCAGAGTTATGTTTATTTATTCCTTGCTCTTCATATAAAACTTTCTTTGCTTACCTTCACTACTTTAAGAACTACTTTCCAATTTTATTTTTTTTCTCTCTCTCTCTTTTTTTTTTTATTATGCTTGCTGCTTGGATATGGGGTGTAAAATCGGGGATGGAGAGGACCTCAAGAAATTTAAGGTCAGCTCAAGAAACTCCATGGTGTTTCAGAACATCACTGGGCCCTGTGAGCTGGTGCACAGGGTACCACAAGAGGAAAAAAACAAGTACTAAATGTGCAGGACAGTAGGAAACATAAGCAGATGATTACAGGGAGTGATTAAATGGCATGTGTGCGGCAGAAAAAGATAAATAGAAAGAACTCCCTAGTCCCAGTTATTAAGCTGTGCCTCGTTAAGTGTTTCAGCACGCTCATCCTGGCTGTACGCTCCGGTACACTTTACAAGACGTTTTCAAGTAATGGGTGTTTAAAAATTAACTGGTGCAGCCTGTGCTGCACGTTCATGATCCAGAGCCCTTGAAGCAGGCAGAAAAATCCCCACCAATTTCACAGGGCTTTGAAGCCGGCCCTGAGCACACAGAGACAGTGGTTAATTTTCCACTTAGAAGAAGAGGCCTTGCAAGCAGGGCGGCCTGGTGGCAAGGCCGGTGAAGGGCTGGGGAGGGAATGGCTGCTGGGGGGTGCGGAGCCTGAGCGCGGTCACGTCACACAAGATGGCAGCCAGCCAGCGCGGCGTCCACTCTGCAGCCCTGCCTCGGGCCGGCACCTGCTTCTTGTGAGCTAGGTTAAGTCAATGCAGAAGGACATGGAAAAAATAATCTATCCTTCCTTTGAGTGAGTGTGAGTATTCAGTCCTGGGAAAAGCAGCAACTGCAAAATGATCCCCTGGGAAACATCTTTTGCTTAGCAATGTAAGGTAACCATAGTATAGGGACAGCTGAAACTACTCTGAATCCTAAGAAATACATTAAAGGGTAAAATGTCCGTGGTTTTGGAGTAAAGCAGATGTAGCATGGCAGAAGACCGCCATTTTCCCTACAGTCACAAAAGACAATGAAGATCTCCTTTGAGCATTCCTACAGAAAACTCCAGGAATAGGTGGCAGCCAACAGCAGCAGCTCTTTGATTTAGGCTCCTTTTCCTATCTGCTGACAGAGATGAAGGGCTGGCCCAGTGCTTGGTGGAAATGAAGTAAAACTCTTGCTCCTTGAGCAATGCAGAGGATGAAGCAGTGAGGTGGAGGCGTAGCCAGCCATCACCTAACATGGCTGCCAGCCCAGGGCCTGCCTCGCTCAGCAGCTCCTGCTTGGGGCAAGCTGGAAGAGGCTGCCTGATTGCTGTTAAGACCCTATCCTCCGTCCCCTGCCTCTACAGGAGCAAGGCAGCAAGGATTCCTTCCACACTGGCCCATCTGGGGCTCTTTTCCCACATTGCCACAGATCCTCCCTGTCTCCACAGCCCCACAGTGGCCACACTCCAGCTTGGCAGCCCTGCAGAGACACACGCTGTCATCTCCAAGGCACTGGTTAGAGACACACCAAGGCCGCAGAGTAACACCCGAGCGTCACTCTACAGGCATCAGATTGGAACTCCATCTTCAGAAAGGATTCCTTGTGAACTAATCCAGTTTCCTTTGCACAGTAATATATCTACCTCAGAGCCTGGGCACACACATTTTGAGACTAAAAGTGTTTTGTAAGCCATTTCCTTTCATTATTAATCGCTTTCTGTTTTAAGAAGGTCATTTGCATTACGTTGCGCTCTCTCTAATGTCTGATTGTACTCCTTATACTAGTTTTAGAAGAAGAAACATTACAAATAACAACATATAAAAAAATAAAAATTCATATTATAAAATATAAAGATGTGAAGTATTTCACCAGGTATCTTCAGAATATTGGTATGTGCTACAAGTTTCCAGTTTGTAGGAAAACAGATATTTCCAAGGAAATGATTGATTTTTCTGAGCAAATTAGTCAAAGTTGTCATTTTTACTTAAACAATATATTCTTATTTTAACTATATGAACTGTAATTAGCATTATCTATCTGTATCTCTGTAATTCAGTATGAGATTCCCCAAGAACGACCACCATTTCTGACAGGCCACTGAAATAGCTGTATTTCAGCAGTCCACCTTGGGATTCTGATGAGTAAGATTTACCCGAACAAGTTTTTGCCTATTCCAGCACCTGAACTAACAGCTATCAACACCTGAGAGTGTTGCAACTATAGTCAGTACTTCCTTTCCTGGCAACAGATAGATTTAAACTCTATTTATGTGAAAAACACACAGAATATTATGAGCTCACAGGGGAAAAAAAGCTTTGGTAAACTAAGAATGGGACTTGGAAATGAGAACTAAGTAGGGAGTCCACGTATTGCATATAAATTATTAACAAGCAATTTCAAAGTAGTCCCTTCAAAATAGCTCAAGAAGGGCTGACCCTGTCCTTTAAGAGGAGGCTGGGCCACGGCAGTCTGGCCTAACTTTGTTCTCTCTACAGGTCTAAGACATACAAGATGACTGCAGAAAAATGTTAAAGCAAGTGAGAGAGTTTCAACACCATGGAGAGTGGTTGATGGGTCACAGCAAAAGGAATAGAATATGTTGCAAAAACTCTTCATTTTGACTCATTAAACATCTCTGCTCAATGTGTTTTTCACATGTGAAATATGCTTCACCATTCCATTATGAGAATTATGTGAAATGTATTCTTGGGTTGGTTAGTGACTCTACATTGCTGACAGGCTATCAATAAGTATTTTTGTTGTTTGTTTGTTTAAAAAATGAAAAGTAGGCATCCCTTAGGTGATACAAAAGCCATTTTCAGCTACCAGTTGAAAAAAAGGTTATATTCGAAGTACTGTATGCAAAAAGAAATAAAGAAAACTTTTACTTTCCAAATAGTCAAGATGTTCAATGAGCATGTCTTTTCTATTTGGATAAATATTTACAATTGTTGTCATTAAAGTAAAGACTTACCTCACAGTGTCATCTTTATGACACCATGGCAGCTCTGTAGCAGCTTCACTTTCCTGTACTATACAAACCTGGGAAGTAGTTGCTTGTTTTTGATGTTATCCTACACTTGAAGTTAGGCTATCAGTTGAAGAATAATGTTTTAATTTTTTGTTGTTTGTTATATTAATATTAGAACTGAAAAAAACTGAAAATACATATTTTGTTTTAAATTTGGTTACTAATTCTTCAACTTAACAATTTTCTTAGACTCCTTCTTCTGGGTACACTGCCCTAGTTAGATGGACCAACATGCAGACCATCAGCCAGATCCTTTTTAAGAAGGAAGACACTTGCATTCTCATTGACTTGTTGGGAACAAAAAGTGAGGAAAGCAACTGCTCACCCTTGACTAGAGTCTCCCACGATGCTGAATTACACGTTGCTGATGGAACCAAAAGTGCTTTATTGTGGAATAACATTTAATATAACAGTTACAAAATCCAGTTCTGAGATTGAAAGAGGTGAAGGTATGCAAATAACTTGGCCCATTACTTCATGGTATCACTGTGCATCATCGCACACTCTTTGGGACCGAAGGGTAATGTCTTACACTGTGCCACAATGTATGGAGCAAAAACATGTAAACTAGCTCCCAGCAGTTTTACTATAGCCATGTGGCATCATACTCTCCAGAAAGCTCTGTAGCTTGCAACACTGCCCTAGCTAAATTAGCCCCACTTCTCAGCAAAGCTAATTAACCTGAGTACAGTCCGCAATGACAAAATACTGCCTCCAGTCCTGAATCTGGTTGGGTTGCTGCTAGCCTGAGGAATGTCCAATGTCTTTGCGCTGTTATATAGTTTATATGGACCTGTAAGTAGATGCTTTTAAATGCTGTCATGTTAAATGATTTCAACCCTGTGTGAGTGTCACTTAGCCAGAGGGCTGGGAGATGGACCAGAGAGGCTTCCATCAGGCTGGGGGACTGTAGGCTGGGACACCAGATGAAGGCAAGTATTTGCTGTGATGTATATAGTCATAAAAGAAATAATGTTTGTTTGATCGTTTGTTTGTTTGTTTCTGCAGATGGACTGCCTTTTATTCAGTCAAATGTCCTGGCATAGAGTAAAACTAACTCTCATTTGTTGGCCAATTCCCCTCTCTCCCACAGCATTGCACTGATAGCAGGGGACATTTACCTGTTTTATGGTAGTTTCAATGGGAACTGCTGTCTGATCAAGAGTGCCTGGCCACCAGATGGGAATGGAGTGCTGCCCTCAGACAAACACGTCTTTCCCCTCTGTTGGTCCTCCTCTGCAGGGAAGCTGCCCCAGAGCATGCAGAAGAAATGCTCTAGGCAAGACAAACACGGGTTACTGTCTTCCTGTGGATCACACCTTTGTTTATTTCAGAGCCATACTCACCTGCTAAGTTATGTAGATGTAGAACACAATTAAAGAAAAAAATATGTATGGTGCCCCTGGAAGAGAGATTTAAATATTTATTTAAAAATAAATACCATCTCAGAACATGAACTGGTAGATTCCATTTAAGAAAGAGCATTTTCAGTAACAGGAAAGCTTCCAATTAAATTTAACTCCAGTCTCTTTTATTTATTAAACATCATGTTCAGTGATTCTACAGGAATGATTTACATCCTAAAATATCTTACTCTCCTTTAGCCTCCATTGTAGTTAAATCTGTAGACATCACATATTGCTATAGCAACAGTTTGCTTTCAGAAAAACAAAATTTGTGAGTGAATATTTCACTTCCCTACAGAATTAAAGAGTTGGTAAAGACTAAAACAGAAAAGTCTGAAATCACAAGTTTGGGAATATAGACGCATGAGGTAGTACAAACTTCTTATTCCAGGGAGTTGCTAATTTTCACATTTATTTAATATCTGAAAGCCCAACACTTGGCATCCTTTTATTTGAACGTTTTGGATTTTAAAATAACATAAGAAAGTAGTTGGAAGAGAAGAAAAATAGATGATCACTGCGATGGAATTTGCTGTTTATAGAAAAATACTTGCCTAAACTACCTGAACAAGCAACTTGGCAGTACTGCTATGCAACTATGACTACTAAATAAAGAATTCATTTATGAACAATATGTTTGAGAAATTGAGGGGAATCATTAAAGTCAATAGATGATGTGAGAGAAACTATAATAATAAATTCCAGTGGCTTATACAAGAATAGACAACCTGAAACATAATTCATGCATATAAAAAGTTTCACATATCACTTATGGAAGGCTGGTGGGAGTCATGCACATAAAATGCATACCACAGAGTCAAATACCTCAGTCTCATGCACCTTTCTCACCCAGCAAATATATACATACTGTCTCTGTTTCCCATATTTACAGATTATATTTTTCAATTACAAATGTCTGGTTTGTAAACTGAGCATGGCATTAATGTTAGAAAACTGGAATATTTATGTATTTATAAAATTTATAGAAAAAAATTTTCAGAGCATTGATAAACATGGAATAAAGCACGTTTTGGAGCTTGACTATACAACACCTTGTCATTGGTTTTAAAAAGCCAGAAATAAAAAAACTTGCGTGAGTTTAGAGGAAATGTAGACAATGACTGCCAGAACTTCTGCTGAGAATGAGACACAAGAGAAAGTAATTCAGCACATTCGTACAGAAGGATGCCAGCACAGTATTTTCATAGACCCCTGTCAGAAGGAACAGTTAGTGCTAGCTGCAATTTCATTTAGAAGCACCACGGTAATAATTGCTCATTGCTGCAATATTAAAACATCCACAACTGGTTTAGGAAGAAAATAAACAAACAAACAAAACATAGCTAAACCCTCACATTTCTGTGTGTACATATATATGTCCATGTATATTTATGTTCAGTTTCACATAAGCAAAGACATTGTGAACAGCTTCTAGTATGTTAAAAAAAAGGGCAGAATCAGGCAAAGTTGCTGAGGATACTAATGCATATTTAACACCAAATTACAGAATGACACCATGAAAGCATGTGCTGGCGCTTGTGCAAAACTAGAAATGAAAATCAAAGCGGTGAATGGCTCTGACAGGGTGTACTTCATACCATTTGTCTAGTGAGCCATAAAGCACCAATTTTCTATCAGTTTCATGTTTGATTTACAATCCAGACACTTGTAATTGAAAAAACAAAACAAAACAACAACAACAACAACAAAAAACCACAGAGACAGTCCTGTGTATTATCTGGGGGAAGATGTGGAGTAAATGTGGAGTAAGCTTTGTGCTATTTGCTGGATTCTTCATTGTATAGCAATGTAGGAAAAGAGACAGGATGCCACTTAGACCAGTATCTGTCAAGAAACTGGATCAGTCGATAGAAAATAGTATTTTTAGTACTCTTTAAGTTTCATATATTAGAGTGAAGAATCTAAACTGAAATATTTCTTCCAATCCTATATGTGCTTCTCATTTCCCAGAATAACCCCGGAAATAGATAGTGAACTTGTTTCTTGCAGAGTAAGCTGGACTGTCAGAAGAATCATCTCTTGGATATCCTCAGTATTACAGCAGGGAGTTGCCTTGGGAACTTAAATTCAAAAGCAGAGAGAAAAGATCCTAAAACATTACTTAAGACCTGTAGGAAATGTTAACAGCTTTAGCTGACTTCACTACATATTTAACACAAACTTATTTGTCCCTTAACTGTACTAAATCTTTTAATAGAACTTTTTCAGGATTAGAGCAGTCCAGGAAAATTCCAGACTTCACTTTGGAAAAGAAAGCCAAGAACAAAAACAATCTGTAAAACAGAAGTATGTTAGTAGGTAAAACCTGAAGCATTCAGATGCTAGGGAGAATTGGACTGATTTTCTCAGAGAATGGGGCAAAGGACAGCTATACACAGGTACCTCTGGCCAGCATTTATCTGAAGATTATAGTGGCTATTTTCAGTGTTTAGGTTTGTCTACTTTTTCTTCTGAGCACCATCCAAGAATGACGCAAAGGCCATACTGCTTTTCTAGAGCACTAAAATGTTGAATAAGAATACAGTTAACTTGTTCTAGCTGTTAATTATGCGAAGTATTACACACCTATATTTTTGGTTTAAATTTTTATCTTTTTATTGGGTAAATGGAGAGACTTACTATTGTTCAAAGAATAAAATAGTTTACTCAAACTTGTTTTTAAGTATCAAAACTTTTCTTTCAAGTCCCATAACAGTCTTCACTTCCACAGTCGATTTTACATGAAAACTCCTCCACGGAGGTAGTTGCTCTTGTAATCACCCAGGTAAATATGTTTACAAAGATAGGTGTATTTATTGGTTACCATTATGACAATAATACCTCCAGTCCACTAGATTATCATAGAATCATCAAGGTTGGAAAAGATCTCCAAGCTCACCTGATCCAACCATCCCCCTACCACCCACTGAACCATGTCCCTAAGCACCACATCCAACCTTGCCTTGAACACCCCCAGGGACGGTGACTCCACCACCTCCCTGGGCAACCCGTCCCAATGCCTGACTGCTCTTTCTGAGAAGAAATGTCTCCTCATTTCCAACCTGAACCTCCCCCGGCACAACTTGAGGCCATTCCCTCTAGCCCTATCACTAGTTACCTGTGAGGAGAGGCCGACCCCCAGCTCCCCACACCTTCCTTTCAGGTAGCTGTAGTGAGCCATACGGCCTCCCCTGAGCCTCCTCTTCTCCATTATATTTTGCCTTCCTGAGCCTGCAGACATCTTGAAGCTATTCCCCTGAAAAATGTACCAATACTGCAAAGACGACCACAAGAGAAATAGCGAATGTAAGCTTTTATCATGTTATTATCTGTTATTATCTCTTCAAAATTTACCACAGCATTTCCATTACGTCAGTTTTCAACATTGGCGCAAGAATCAGGGAGGAACTGTGATAAATAAATTTAAATTAATTGGCTATGAAAACATTCAGGTGTCTCATTTTCTTTTTGCATTGTTATCCTCATTTCAAGTATTTAAAAAATGTTTGTGTGGCATATATATTTACACATGCATGTGTTTTGAGAATTTATACGGAAATCTGCGTCTTTGATAAAGACTTTGGGTACTGTTTACCCCAGTACACACAGGCATTGTGAACATTGCTGTATTTAGTTGCATTTGTAAATTAGTTCGTGGCTTTGGTCTTGGATTACATGCATTCTGCAGTTTGCTTGCACTACACTGTGGGCTCTAACTTCAAAATAGTCCTGAAAAAAACAGATCATTTTAAGCCCCGTGCTCCAGGCTGTCAAACAGCCTCCCAGCCACTACTGAGTGTCTTTGCTAGTAAGGCCAGGGAAACATTTTTCGAAATCCAGGTCATGCTGGAATTTTTATCTTTTTTGAGCAAAGTATTCCTAGCTTTCAGAACAAAATGCACTTTTAACTTTTTAACAATACAGCCTATATAAACTAGGTATCTTTCTCTAAGCTCTCCACCTCTGTTTCACTCTTTTCTTCTAAGTTTCTTTTCATTAGTTATATATTGCTCTTTTAGCTTATGTTCTCTTACATCCAAAGATCTGGACAATAAAACTCTGGTATTCAGTCTTCTAAATTCCTTCTCCTTCTGGTTTTGACTACATTCTTTTGTCTGCTGGAAAAGACAGAAATAAGTGCAACTCCAAAGCCAAGCAACCTTTATTTTTCCTTCCATGTCATCAGATTTTAAGATACATAATCAATCAGCGGAGGAAGGTGTAGCACTTAGAATAATAGGTTAGATGCAGCTGGCCATAGTGCAAGCATAGGAAGGTATGGGGTGGAAGCAACAGGATGTTGCCAAAAAAACCATCAGCCTTTAGGCACAGAGCCCAGCAGTGACACAGCGGACGTTGGAGCCTTCTATAAAGCAATGTGGGATATTCCAAGCTGGGATGGAGAAAGACAGTGAAAGGAAAGAGATGAAGCAGGTGGCTTCACTCGAGAAAGAAGGGAAGGGATGGCAATAGCATTTTGTTGTTGTTGTTTGTCCTTAATTTTAATTAGGCTGTTCTTCCAAAACACTTCCTACACAGCCCCAGGGAGGACAGTCTAGTCAGTCTGAACCAACAGTGAATATTTTAATGAAGATATTTATTAGACACTCAGACCAGTTTCACTCAGATCAGTCTTCGTAACTATGGAAACTTTTCAAACCTCTTAGATCTTCTGACATTTCCCTTTTCCATCTCACACTGTGCTGGACTTCCTCACTCTGTCAGATCCCTCCTTCCTATTCTGCCTGAAGTGTACTTTTATCTTCCATTCCTCTTTTCTCCTGACTTCTTCTTATGACAATCTTCTGACTTTTCTGGCTTTCCTTTACTAATCTCAGAACCTTTTTGTAGAAGGCAACAAAATGTAAACAACTTGGAAGATGTAAGAGAAGAGAAATCAAGACCTAAGCTTGAGAAGAGAGCTGTCAGTGCCTCCTCCCATTAATTCTTGACACGATACGGTGTTTTGTCTGGGGGTTTGGTAGTAACTGAAACAAGATTTTTACTGTACTGGTCCTTTCTGGCCCTAGAATCCGTGCATCCCTGATCTTGCTTGGATTACATTTCCCACAAAGAGATACCCCAAATTTTTGCTTATCCCTTTTTCTGCTGTTGTTGAGAGAGAGGGTTTGCTTTCTCCTCTTCTCAAAATAGTGCAGGAATTCCATAGTACGGTCTAACTGATGTGGTATGGGTTTTTTTTTCTTCTTCTTTTTTTTTCCCCATTTGCAATGACAATCCTAGAGATTTAACATTCATGGTTTAATTTCAAGCCCACAACATTAAATTGGCTTGAATATTAGGCAGAGAGAGTCTGCCCAACTGTAAATACATGTGAAATGCTTACACTTATTCCATTACAGCACGCATTGGTTATTGCATTAAATCCTTAATAAAGCTACATTAAAAGGCTAGTAAGAGTGAGACAGAAACCTCCCACAGAAGGGAAATATTGAGTAAGTATTTCTGCTGTGTCTTTAATTCCTTTTGTCTAGACATCACAACAGCCTTTAGGCTTATCCGGCCAATGTTAATGAAGTCCCTTGAGGGTACGCAGTAAATTAACTAATATAGCAATAAAAGTAATAGGATGAGAATTACCTAACTATAATAATAATAGTACAGCTTATATTAACGAAATGTGTCCACACACCTGCATATAAATACCTGTACTTGCAGGCATATATATGTATAAGCTCCATCTCCCTCAGCATAGAGCAGGTAACAGCCCAGCATCCTTGCAGCCACTGAACCACAATTTACGCCCATCATGTTACGACTGAACTGTGTCTGCAGCGCCAAACATAACCAAGCTCAAAACTGAGTAAGGGACTTGAGAAACATTTTCTCTCTTTAAAGTGAGAAATTTCCACTTTCTCGTAGTTTACATCCCACACTATGCCTTTTTTGAAGTTGTTAAATGTTAGAAAATAAAAGCAATAATCAGCATTGTTATGGTCTTCATTTTTTTGTGAGTTTCAGGCAGTTTGTACCTCTCTCTTAAAACAATGTAATGTTATATTTCTCATACCTTATTTTTCAAACACCTCCAATTGAATGTTATAGTTGATTTCAGGATTGTACCGATGTTGGCACTGAATGAGCATTCTCCACACCTTCCTCACTGAGCATTATCCACACCAACAAGCCTTCACCTACCTCTCCAAAAGCCAGTGGCATTTCACCAAGATTAACTGTGGTCCAGTTTGTCATTAGGGACAACTGGAAGGGTTGACCCTCCTTTTAGAAGGGTACAAAACAAGAAAGTTTTAAAGTTTTAATCATGCATGCTGTCGTTAAACTGCTCTGACCAGTCCTGAAAGAGGGTTTTTTGTTTTTTTTTTTCTGTTTGTTGGTCCTTGTCACCACAGCAACTAACTGGTTCTACATGAAGTTACAAGGCAAGCCAGCAAGGCTGTAATGGAATACATTCCTTAGCTGAGTCAACGCCTGTGCTGAGGAGGAAGCACGCTGTTTTGGAAATAGGCTCTAAAATGGTGTGTGCTGCTCAGAGACTGGAAATAAGAAATTGTCTGGAATCAGGTTTCTCCCTCCTCCATGCATTTTTAATTATAAGTACTTCGGTTATGCTCTGTTTGTGGTGGATCGGTAGTCCTGCTCTTCCAGTGTGGCTGCAGCAGTGGAAACGAGGGAGCTGACACTGCCTTGTGCTGTGCAGAAAAGAGACAGAGATCTCAACCAGCCCAGCGCAGGCTGTCAATTATTTCCTCTCAGAGCCTTCGGTGCAGTGGTTTTCACACTGTGTCCCGCAGGCCCCTGGGGATTTGTTGACTGCTTCTGAAAGGTCTTCAAGTGGGACATTAAAAGCCAAGCTCAGTGGCACTATAATTTAAATTCAGTATCCAGGGATCTGTATCTCCCTTGGGAAACTATTGAAGATCAACAATGCCAGCATAGTTAAAATTAATTTATATTATATGCACAGTGGAGTGATACACACTGTGTGACGTGAGCCTCATTCTGCCTTCATGAAACCAGCATCAGTCTGGAGAAACTCTGACTGCACTGGGACTTATACGGGTGAAGATGTAGAAGGTAGATACTTTTTCCTGGTCAAACTGATCTAGCTCATGTTGTATGAAAAAAAACTATATACACTGATTAGTAAAGGATCAAATATATTTTGTCAAGGTATTGGGGGGGGGGTTATGACACATTTTTAAGTCATTATAAAGGCAAATTTGAGGAAAAGGAAAATTAAATTGTATTCCAAACAGCAATTCACAGTAATGGTTTAAATTAAGTAAATTATTAACACAGTGCATTTAATAAGATGCATTTGAGGTTACCAGTCTGCGGAAGCAGCTGCATGAATTTTAGCTTTATATTTTAAAGCAACACTGCATTGCCTGAGTCTGTAAATCAGCAACCAGAGGAAACCTTAGGGTAGATTATTTTTGCACCAGTGTAATTTTCTGTGCAGTCAGAGCTACTTTGGATGAATTTGCTGAAAGCAGAATGAGAGCTCGCTTTGCATTGCAGATGTTATGTCATCTCCTTTAAAAATAAAGCTACAACTCCAGCCACAGACTGGTAACCCCAAATGTAACGTCAAATTTATCTTAATAAAGCCAACACATTGATAACATTCAGAATTTTAATAACAACATTGTCTTGGAATTGCTGTTTGGGATATGATTTAATGTTACTTTCCCTCCAAATTTCATTTAAGACATTTATCATGAATGTCTTAAAAATGAGCCATAATTTCCTCAAAATAAAACCAGATGATAAAATACATTTGCTTTCTTAACAGTCAAACTTAGGGATGGTTTAATGAAAGGCTTATGCAAGATATCAGAGTTAGAAATAAATGGGTCAATTTGTTCTCAGCTTAAAGTAACTGATTGATCTCATTTTCTGACCAAAAAAAAAAAAAAAAGTACATTTTCACATATGACTCTATATATCTTGACAGCTGGGCAGCCTATTTTTATCCCATCTCTAATGGGCAAATTGCAACCACAGTAATATCATGAGCGTTTCCAAGTGGCCTTGCAGGGGCCACCCTAACAAACTGTGATTCATTGACACTGCCAAGTAGAATGCTTCCTCAGAAACGGAAATAAAATAATGGCTTTGTCTTCTCCGTTGCAACATATGGAGACAATATGCAAGGGTAAAAAGGAGAAGAAGATAAATTGCAATTTATTTCTCTCACCTTAATAAATGTTAATAATGTTATTGAAATCTGCAAGGATGTCCACATGAACTACAGAATTTGGCCAATTAAATCTTGCAGGTGTATAGATTGTAAAGTCATTACACCATCAGCCTGATTTCTTGTATAATGTCATCCAAGGAATGCAACGCATATATTGAATCTAATAGCTTGTGTTTGGCTCTGGAAAGCATTTTGGGGAGTTTCAGTTCGAGGATGGAGAACCCCATGCTTCTCTCAGTGTAATTATTTGTGTGTAATTTGTATTTGTGTGTGATTATTGACACTATTAAACTTATGTGCTTTTTCTTTAGTGGAATAATATAGCTCAAATTTTCTAGCCATTGGTTCTTGAAGAACTGCCAAATATCAGATATTCACACAGTTCTCCTCAAAGTAAGCTGAAGTGGTGCTTGATACTCAAGTCCATTCTGTACCAGTGTCTTAATTTTCAGCTAGAAAAGGCAGGATGTTCCCTGCCAAAATGGCAGTTAGCTTTTCTGTATATTAGTTCTGACCTGAAAGGGAGCAGTAAATCACAACTAAATGTCTCCTCTCTGGTGGTACATAACTTTTTTTTTTCCAGATAAGAAGGCCAAAGTTCAGGGATTCCTTGGAGACTGTTATTTTGTGCTAATTCACATAAGTAGAAGAAGCAGGACTTCTCGTAGGTGTTGATAAAATCCATCCTGTTGCAAATCAGACCACATGGCACATGAAAGCTCCCTCCAATCCAATTTGTAAATGAAACAGTGAAGGGGATTGAAACAATTTAGGATTTCCTTTCATCCTGCCTCTCTCCTCCCCCGCAACTGTGCAATCACTTAAACATATGCTTGAATTTACTAAAATGAGCAGAACCATAATGGGTCTGTTCCTGGTTGTAATGTTAAGCTTCTGCAAAAATGCTTGCGGGACTGGGGCTAATTTGGCAGTCAAGCCAGAGAACTTCACTCTGATTTCCATTATACGTATTATCTACCAGAGCCTGGAAACGTAAAGATTTTTAGAAGCAGTGTAATCTTCAGTTAAAAAAGTGCTGGTGGTGCAGCTTTGTCAGCTTGGGAAGCTATTAATCACACACATCCCCCTCTCTTGTTTATTAGCCCTCCGTGACTGGAATGACTTTATTTTGCAGAGTACCAGCTGAAGAAACCAAGTCCAGACTCCAAAAAGCAGAGTTACTATACTCACAGTGATGTGACTTATTTCAGAGAGGGAAATCAGCATGTTGTAAAAGGTACTCCAAGAATCTCTCTATTGCAGCGTGCAAAACAAAAGTAACAGCTGAGAGGCAAGTATAGACTCTTGCCCTTGACTACATGGAGAAGAGATGGTTTGAGAAGCAATGTACCAAAGTCCAAGGAACAAGGATACCTTAGCATAGTCTTTTCAGAGATCTCTTTTCCACTGTTGACTGGAGATGGAGGATATCTGCAGTAATATCTGTAATAATAGTAAAGAAATAACAAGATTTCTGTATGTCTAGCAACTAAACCAAACTCCTGCCAAACTCCTGCATGAGTTTCAGCCTAGATAGAATTTGACACAGTCAGAAACTGACAAGATGGTAAAATTCCCCTTCTTTTATAGTATGCTTTAAAAAATCTACTAAAGGTATCTGTTTCATTTCAGTACTGTCCAGAACAAAACAAAACAAAACAAAAAAAGACTCTGAAATCCATTAAAAGGCTACCGTAGGTTTTGCTCGTTTAACAGGAGCTATGAAAAAGGAAATGAAAATGCTACTTTAGGAGCAGGCAAAAGATGGTCATGACAGAATTCCCAGATTCTTTTTGAGCTTCTATTTCTCATTAAATGAAAAATAAATAAATAAATGTTGAAAACAGAATCTGTAACATCTGATATTTTAATGAATACTAATGCACCAATGAAACCTACCTACTAACCTTTCTTTGCTCTGAACTTGCCTCTAATTGTAGATGCGTTGCAAGCGTGCATTGCTTTGAAGTTGTAACACTGACGCCAAGGTATTTGTTTTCATGGTTGAAAGGGCCCTTTAACATTTTCTGTTTTATTCTATGTAGTACAAACCGATGTTTAACTCCTATCTTTCTTTTCTATCACGATCTTGTTACATGTGGTTCTTCTCACCTACATACACCTGTTTCAAATTAGGTACGTATTCTCAAACAGTCTCTTCCAGAGTATCATTTATTTTATTGGTTATAAATGTTTCAGGGTAAAGCCAACCATTCTGTAGATTTGTTTACCTCTCTTCAGTGACTAAAAGTCTAAATAATGAGCCCAGACAGCACGTCTCATTTCTAGATACATGAAATGAGGTTAGATGACCCCATCATTTTCAGCTAATCCTGTGAATTCTTTCGCTTGACCTCATAGTTCTGACAATCCCCGTGACTTTTGTTTCTAATGTTAAATTGTTCTCCTTACATAATTTGGAATTCTTTTTTATATTTCACCCCCAATTAAGTGCTATCTTCACTATCAACTTTTGCACGAAATTACAGGCTTTAGTAATCTAGTGGATGGCTGTTGTCACAGAATGGCCTCCAAGAGAAAACCTGTCACTGCTCAGCCGCATTTTGCAAACCCGTTCTCTACATGCCGTTGCTCTGACAGGTGGACACTCTGTGCAGGTGGGACCCTGCTCTTGCCTCCTTTTTCTGTTTTTGTGCACATTGGACTCTTGTCTGAGAAAGTCTGTATGCAAAGAGCAGAAAGTTCTCATCGTTTAATTAAGAGCATAACTAATGACATCTTCAGACTTTTTTTGCCAAAGGGCAATCTATGCTGTTTGTGTACAGTTTTATATATGCACATATGCACACACAAATACAGCACAGCTGCTACGCAAAATTCCCAAGCTAGCTCAAACGGTGCAAAATAGCAAGATGATAGAGAACTGTGTTAGAACATCTGAATTTCTTCTGGTACACAGATCACTCGATTTACATACTTGATTGTACAGAGTATCTCTGTATGATACTGTATTGCTGTGACAAAAGAAGATATATTTTTAAAAAATCTATTCAAAATGTGGATTATTCTGATTTATCATTAATTGAGCTCCATTTGGGGGAGTAACATAAAGCAGGCGTTACTTGTATACAATTCCCAGGACTTATTCCCACCAGCAAAAGTCCACAAATCACTTCCCTAACATGAGCAAAGTTCAACTGATGGGAAAAATAACATCAAAAAAGGGCAGAAAACTCACGATCAATTTTCATTATGTTACAACTATGTCAACACTGTCTGAAATAAATGGATTCAGGTCTGCTGTTTTTACTTACTTGAGTGGCCATTTCTTATAGGACTAATCAAATTAATATTATTACATCCTTAAATACAAAAGAACTGTTTCCACAAGGCTTATTACACAATAATGCATTTCTGGAACAAGCATGGATATTTTTATATTGCATTTATAATGATACCAAATTTCAGTTTGACAACATCAAGTGTCATCTATTAAGAACCTAACCACCTGACTGCCTAGAGATTTTTCAAGAACCCATTAGGGCAAGCAGATCCATGGCTTTTCTTGTTTATAAGCATCCCATTGACAACCATGTAGGTTTGTACACGCAAGAAGAGGACTCAGTCCTTTGTTTTCACAATGAATGAATGTTGTAACAATGGCTTGAGAAGATGTATTGTCAGAAACTCCAATTTTGATGCCAGGGTTCCTTCTGTTTGGATTTTTCATATACTCAATATATTCTTAGATTTGTCATCTGATATTACAAACTCTGACAAGTACCGGTGACTTCCCTGATGCTGAATGACAGTCTGGTTAACAAAAATCTCTTGTTTTGCAATAGGTGCTCCTCTACTCAGTTTTTCAGCTATGGAATGGACAATGGCCTTGCAAGACAGAGGCATGGTAAGAAATACTACCACATAGTAACAGTCTATATCAGAGAAGGCAGCTGGCAGCTTGGGGGATGACTTCACTCAGCCTCTTAACAGGTCAGACCTCCTACTGTGACTGCACATGCTTGGACCTTTTCTTCGATGAGCAACAAGTGAATTGAGAGAGCAGCTCAAATGGACAGCAAATTTGGCCCAAACTGGCATCTGTCCCACTAACCTGTTCAGTAGCCCTGATCTAAGCGGTAATGAGTCTCTCAGAGGGTGATATTGTCTCACCCTGGCTTTCATGGGGCTGACACTTTATTTAAAAAAAAAAAAAAAAAAAGAGCCTTTAATATAAAATGCTATGGTAATAGCCTCAAGTGCTCCTTTCAGTGTCATTGTGGGGCTCACATTAACTCTAACAAATTAACATGAGAATTAATTACACTTATAAGGACAGCACTGCAGCTTCAGGGTCCAATATTTAGGTTGATCCAAGGCATTCCGTTCTCTGCAAAATGTTTCAGTCTTCCGCACGATATGCCTTTTGCAGCCATGGTCTATTGCTACAGGGGCATGGCTGAATCAAAACCACACGCGAGGGGAGAAATGAAGAAGTTATTCCTATGCACTGTCCAGGAAAAGCCAATTTAGAGGCAAATTGTTGGCTATTTTATTCCATTCCCTTCCTGGAATAATTGAATGTCCTTTGATGTACAGCTAATGAGCAACCTTCAGACTACACGAGTCTTCATAAAAAAAATCAGTTATGTGTAGGCCAAGATCAACACCAGGTTAAGACAAAACAGAATGAAAATCAACTGAATCAACACCCTGCAGCACCACCACTTTATATTTCCACATCTTCTGCTATAAAAGTATGGAAAGAAGTGTGCAAGATGAATGAGGGAGCTCTTCAGCTGACCAAATCTATGTGTCCAGAAAGGCTGGAAAGATAACAGGAAAACTTACACTGGCTCAGATTTCCTTTGCTTCTGTTTTCTGCTCTGCTCTTCTGGCTAAACTTCTCTTAGAAGAGCTATAAAACACCCCTGCTGGCAATCTACAACATTTACACCAATCTGGGTAAGCCAGCTGGATCACTTGTCTCAAACACTTTTCCAGCCACTAAGAAATGTTCTGTCACAACTTCTATGCGTCCATCTTTCCTTATTAGCTTTTCAAATGGTTGGTGGCCACACTATCACGACCCCATATACCAAATTTGTAGACTAGTCTTTTCTTTCTCCATTTCAGCAACATTCACAAGAACAAAAGTAGGCAGAATAATATTAAAATATTGTGCATCTCCTGGTTTCATCACCGCCTGTTTCTGACAAATAGCTGTGATTACTACCAATGAGTTTTCTCTATCAGAACTCTGTCAGGATGAATGTTAGTATTGGAAATCAATGTGTGGTCTTAATGTGCACTGAAATGAGCTTACTTGACTATTTTTTTCCAACATAAATCTTAAGATTCTTTCAAAGCATTGATTGAGCTGAATATCTGAAGAGCAGACTCTATGTTGCAATTAGAATAGCTTAAAATGGTTTTAGAAGTTAAACTCTGGGGGGAAAAACATAAAATACATGTAAAAAACTAGCAAGATATATCTATCAACCCTTACAATCTTAAGGCTGTGTATTTCAGTTTTGCAGATTCTTTGTGGAAATTTACTTAAACAGATGCTTAGTCTGCTCATCTACACTAACTGAAAAAATGATGAAAAATTAATGGAAAAAATAATGAACCCATGTCACAGGAGAATAAAAGAAATTGTTATCAGCCTTGCAGAAAATTACTGTCAGACTGCCATAGAAAAATGTAACACAAGATTTTTCTTTGTCTGTACCCACTCTATCAGCTTGTCCCTTTCCTTATCAAAATGTACTTGCTTCAGGTAAATGGGCTACCAAATTTTACAAGTTTGTTTTATTTGGTTAATATGTAAATCAAACTCACTTGAAATAGTAGTTTTGCTTGAGGAAAAAAAATAGCCACCTGAAAAAAAAAAAAGAGAGAGAAAAAATGTTCCAACAAACATAATTTAAAGCAAATGAATGACTATTGAGGTTTCTAATGGGAAAGAAAATTTGTCCTCAGCTGCAATACATGGCACCAGAAAGACACTACTGGATTCTAGCTGCTGAAGGACTGGGGGGAACACTGCTTTTCCGTGAAATATGAGACAGATGCTTGAAGAAAAAGTAGAGCGAAGGACATGGTATCATGTCGTAGAAAGATCCAAGGCATAATTGTTGTATAAAGTACCTGGGACTCTAAAGCAGTTGAAGTTAGTCAGATAAAAACAAATAAATATTGCCTTATTTGGCAGACTGTAAGATTAACAAACACTTTAAAACAGTTTGTCTGTACCCAAGAATAAATTCTTCTTCATGTTTACTTGTTTAAGAATGACTAAACTTAATCACGCCTTTCAAACTTTGAACATAGGACTTTTGCATATTTTTACAATCTTTAAATGATTTGCCTGCATTATGTCAAAGTGTTATAGACCTGTATATACGACTGCAAATATACACACATTGATACGTTTGGAAGCTAATACACAATGGGTTTGAGTAGCATATAGAAATCAATAGGAGGTTTTTATTGATTTTGACTGAGTCTGGGGAAAACCTATAAAGTGAGAACCAGAATGGTAAATCTTGTTCTCATCAAGATGGTAGATGCACAGGTAACCCTCCCTGGCCTCCACCACCTGCTTTCTGAAGAGGCATTCCCCTCTTTCTCCCACTCCTGAGGCTTTACAGTGAATATTATGGCAAGTAAGTCTATGTCTGAAGCACCCCATGGTTCTTCAGGCAGATTCCTTGCTTGTAGGCAAGTGAGACACACTGGGGAGATACACAGCTGGAATCAAAAGCCACCTTTGTGCAGGGCCAGACAGAAGCATAAGCAAAGCTGGGCTTTGCCTAGGACAGCTGACCGCCAGAGGCAACACAATGGTCATGGCCTGGTGCTCATTTTGCCTGTGCCCTGGAAGGCCATGCTGGGTGTCCACGGGACAGCAGCACTCCTCGGGCAGGGCAAGCTGTCCGTGCTCCCCATCTCCACCCAGGCCTCGTGAGCCACAAATTCAGCTCAATTCTCCACACCTTCCTGCCCCTACCCCAGGACATGTCTCCAAATTTTGTGTTGCCAGCTCAGTCTTGCTTGCTAAAACTGCTGGGAAGTCTTCAGGTAGTGCTGTGTTTGGTCACTTGTTCAGGACTTGCCTGACTGCTATTATGACAGATGGCACTCAAAGCAAACTTCAAACTTCTTTTTCAAAAGCAAGCTAGTTATACAGTCAAAATATTCTTAGTTTTCAGGCCAGAGTTGTATGGTGAATCCATTTAATGCTACCAAGAAAACAACATTTAGAAGAAAAAAAAAAAAGTACAAATATTGACTGTAATGCTCATGACGAGGTAACACTGAACTGAGCTCTAACAAAGCTACACTTAGTTTTAAAACCTAGGAACAAAGTAATAATACAAGACTCATTCTAGTCTTGTAGAAAGTCACACGCAGATTACCAGAAGAGATTCAGCAGTTTGGTGAAAGACAAAGTTCCCTTAAATTCTTGCATTCAAATGCTTTTCAGTCATCCTGAAGAAACTCTATGTTCTTACTCAATTCACTCCACACATCCCTTTCCATTTGTACGCATTTAGAGTAGTCTTTATTGCATAATTGAGGATAATTTTGAATGTTCTTAGTCATGACAGGGAAGAAAAAAAAAAGAGAAGAATTTTTTAAAGCGTGGGGTTAGAGAGATGGGTTTTATTCCTGAGTCTTCCACAAATGGGCAAGAGTGTATTTTGGTATCAAAGCTCAGGAAGCCAAATTAAAGATCATCCTTAATTCTGTTATTTGTTTGATCTGCTTTCATAAACAAAACATTCCCTCATATAATTATTTGCAGGTTTTCTGCACATGGATCCAGACACATGCATGCTAAATCAAGTGGCACTCTATCATTACTCAACCAGAGAAAGCAAAGGAGGAATCAGAATCCACTGGGGGCTGTCAGAGACAATGTGGCTTCAGATCATGCAGGTCTGGTACCAAACCTTTTTGTGACAGGTGACCCTTGCTGTATGCTATAGAAGCAGCTTGGATTTTCCAGCAGTCCCAAAAGCTTTGCAACCAGTACAGTTGAGTTTCTTTGTCGTGGGGAGCATTGTATAAATTTGACTCCCCTCCAGTCTAGAAGCTTCATTAAAACTAGATAAACATCAAAATTACTGGAGGACCAACGTAAACTAGATGCCTCTTCCCCCAAGGGTAGACGGGACTGCGGGCAACGGCAACAGATCTGGTGTAAACCACCGGCTTGTGCTCAGCAAAAGGAAGCAAACAGCCCAGATGTAACTGGGGAAGCAGTACCAAGCTGTCACACCCTTTCTGTAATGTAACAAGTTTATTTTCAGTTTGTTCCCTTAACATTATCCTAAGACTTTCTCAAGTAACTAGGCAACCTCCAGTGCCTTACTGCTGAAAGGGTTTGAGTCACTGCTGGGGCTCTCGACAGGTTTTTGGTAGCTACTGGATGTAGGAGAAAGGATAGCGGGCTGTCCTATCCCCTGTGCTGCAGTGCCACCTTACGGCTCTTGTTCTACAAACGCCTTATTTTTTCCCTTACACCCACCGTGTTTTAATCTAATAAAACTGCGGTGCAGGTAGCCCCGAGAGGGGGGAAGCAGCTAGGACTTCAGAGAACTGTAGCTCCATTAACAAAGTCATTTCCATATGCTGAACCACGGACAAGAAAGCTGCAAGAAATACTATGTAATTAATACTGTTGTCTTAAAATTAACTGAACCTAGAGCATGCCTGACAGGTGTATAACTAACCTGTTCTCGGAAATGTCCAGTGGCAAGATGCCCAGGCCCAGTTCCTCACCAGCCCTTTTGCTGTGTTGTACACTCCATGCGGCCAACCTGCATCTCAGCTCTTGCTAGCTTTGGATCTCAAGTCCTGCCCTCTTCACAGGGTTTCTTTCCTGTATAACAATTTCATATTTAAGAATCTTTAACCAACTCTCCCCAAAATTTTCTTCAGATGATGCAATATCCATTCTTTAGCACTTTTTTCTGGGTGCTGTTTTCCAGGCCACTGATCACTTGCATTCTTCTCATCTGGATTTTCTCCAGTGAGTTCATGTCTTTATTCAAAGCATATACTTACACTTTACTCAAAACTGGGCATGATACTTTATCAGAAGTTTTAGCCATGACTAAAGAGAGAATAGAATCATAGAATGGCTTGAGTTGGAAGGGGCCTTAAAGGTCATCTAACTCCAGCCCCCTGCTGTAGGCAGGGATGCCACCCGCTAGGTCAGGTTGGCCAAGGCCCCATCCAGCCTGGCCTTGGACACCTCCAGGGATGGGGAACCCACAACTTCAAATGAAACTTCAAATGACGAGGCAAATAATGAACTCCTAATGTGTTTACAGACTATAACCTTGTATGTGCCTTTAAATACTTCATTTTAGGTCAGAGGTCTCCCAAAAACCCATAGAGTAATTACTCATGATTCTGATGGTAATAGAATGCTGACAAAACCTTTCCTCATGCCTGTACTATTTGATTTCCTTATTATTAGCAGAGATAAGGAAATAACGACTCTCCCGTTGAATTGTGGGGAGACATAACACTGAGAGGGGCTGCAAGCTCTTTGGAGAAGAGGATTGGAACTCAGATTTACTTTGTAAAACTGGAAAGGTGGCTGGAATGACAGGGTGTAATTCGGTACTTTCTACCTGGAAGCAGAGAGCAGAATCCATCAAAGGGAGGTAGGGAGCGACGGGGCTGGTAACAGTCCTGCAGGCAAGGATTTGGAGTCGCAGTGGGTTACAAGGGAGTATCATTGAAAAATAGCAAGCCACTGTGCGAAAGGCAGATGTTATATGGAGCTATAAAAATAGGGATGTTATCCGTAAGGTGCTGTGAAATAGAAGAGAGCAGAATGAGGATGCCTGCGTAAAAAGCATGAAGTGCAAAAAGTTATTTATTTTAAAAAGATTTCTATGAACACAGAGATTTCACAAAATGTTTAGAGCATTTGCTTCAGCTTTGCAGAAAGTCCTAGACCTTGATTTTGGATGAAACTATATGTACATGTATGCACATATATATATCTGAGACATGTACAATCTCAAAATGCAGAAGGACTGAACCGCATCACGGACACAACATTTTGGGAGTTTTCAAACTGAGCAAGGTTGAGTTCAAATAATCCTACAGCAGTTGGGCTAACTCACTATGGTAAAATAACATCTCTTTTCTCCCAGGAGTTCACTACGTAAATGAAGGCAGCCTTTTCCACAGCAATGCTTCTCTCTCTGTTGTAATACTGATTACTTTGAGGATTAAACAGAATACATAAAATAATGGGAAGGATGGAGACGAACGGCATGAAGGGATAAAACTCAAAAAGGAAAAATTACATTATAAATTCAGTAGCATCTTGGTCCCTCAGTGTTTTCCGAATAACGATGCAGGAATTTTATGATTCTAAAGCAATCAGAATGGCAAACAGAAACCATAATTTCTTAATCCATTTTTCTGTCACTGCTAGAAAGAAAACATCTGGAAGATCCTAGAAAACTACTTCTCTTCCAAAGTCCAGCAAATCCAAAGGAAACAAATCATCTTAAGAATTTTGACAATGTAATTAATCGTAATTTCCCCATAAATGTAGAGTGCACATCCCAGTATTACAAGTCGGAAGCAGTGTTGCTGTCTAATACAGGAACTACTCGAAAGTGTAGGACTGAATGGGAATTAGTCAGAAGGGGTGAGAGTCAAAATAAAAAAAAAAAAAAGGCATTTTTTGGTAAGGGATGTAGAGGAGCAATGTGGACCTGAGAAAAGGAAGAGAAGAAGAACAACAAAAGAAATGCTGGTTAAGAGAATTAAATGAGATAGGGGAGGATAGAAAGAAAAATGGAAGGAGAGAAACCAAATGTAAACTCTGAAGAAGGAATAGCAACCAAAAAAGGATGTTTCCTGCTGAGCATTTTTAAACAGTTTTAGAAGTGGAGGATGCACCTGGAGTGGAGGCTGGTGATTCAAATTCTGAAGATGGAAAATGAACTAGGGCTACATTTGTTCTGTTTGATAACCTCACTCTTCAGTTCAGGCACAGGTCCTGGTCTCGTCATTTCCCTTTCAACCCCATCATCCCTCTGCATGGTGCTGGAGCTACCTGGCCACCGTCCCCTGGGGAGAAGCCAGGGCGCAGCTCTGGCAGCTGCTCCCCCCCAGCAGTGGGGGTGAGGCTGTGCCCGCTTCCTTCCCAGCCCTCCCAAGTGGAGCCAGCTCACCAGCCCACGCACGTTCCCGCACACCGCACCACCAAACACGCTGCACAGCGTCACATCCCCGTGCCATTGAATCCCCACTAAGAAGGGCTGCTATGGCTTGGCTTACTTCAAGCGTTTGGAACTAAATAAGCACAAAGAATCATTGCTGCGACGTCAGGGCCACCACGTGGTGCCACACAGGAGACCTGGGCAGGCGCCCTGCAGTGGGATGTCCCCACAGAGGCCACCGTCCCAAAGTAGCAAGAACACAAGCTGTTTTGCTGCAGATGTCTGACCGGGCAGCCACAGGCCGATCCCCCACACCACTGCCTTCTGCGGGCTGGGTCTGCGGTGGCATGGGAAGAAGAAAAATCAGACGGCAAACTGGGGACTCGTGAAACGAAGCAGGGATTGCTTTCTTCTGGACGTAGACACAGTGAGCTGGGACAAGCCTCAAACGTCGGATGCTCCCCCCGTCTTTAACACGACGGCAGATGCTTGTAACGGCGGCTGCAATCCAAACAAGTGATAACATTTCAGGATCACACCCAGAATGATAGAAAACAATGAGTTTTGGCCTCCTGTCACGCAACACACCCTTGATGTGGTAATACTAGAGTCACACATGGCAAGGTGCTCCATTATGAAACATTGCATAATCGTCTTCATTAAGTAAATTATTTTCTATTGGCATTCTCTGCTTATGATTTATATTTTCCTGGTCATTGTTTACCTCATTCATGAATTAGCTTTCTGCACTAGTTTTTTTGGGGGAGGGATTTAATTATTTCAACATGTTGCAAGAGCTTTTAATGGAGAAAACACATGAATATTGATGAAATAGCATGAAAAGTAAAAATGTCACAGGGGTAACATAATCAGTGCTTTACCATTTTTCCGGGGGGGACAAAAATGGATCCCTTCCCATCAAAAATAACTACATTATATGACTATTAGAAGTGTTAATGACATGTTTATCTATAAGTGCATAATCAGAAACATTTCTTCACTTTTTTATTTCATGTGATGAAGGAATAGGTAGATTACACTGAACTTGGAATCAGCTTGACAGCATTCTTTTGTAATAACAACAGATTTTTTTCTTTTAGCAGGACCATGTCCATAGTTAACAACTGCTCATAGGTCTCCTGAAACCTTTACGTCACAGTGCTGCTATTTGAAGACGTAGTATGCAAGTTTCCTGCATGCTTTCCATCTTGCATATGGACACCTGTACACTTTACTCTCTTGAGCTGAAGCAGATGAGCATCATCTACAGAATAACAAAACACAAGAATAAAGTCATGAGTCCTTATTCTGCCACATACCACAGGGAACCCTAACAGCCACACCATCCTTCCCAGGCAAATCACCTGCGCTCAGTGTGTCCCCAGCTGTGACCAGAGGCCAGTTTTCTGAATGAGAGGTGCTCAAGAAACATGGATTAATAAGAACAAAAACTGGGTGTGTAGGAGATGGCAGGAGGGGTGACAGTGTTACACAGAGGTGGCATAATGAACAGGACAGGACCAAGAACACCTTGCTCAGCATAACAGAGGGAAGAAAAAGCAGCAGGCTCTGCAGGGAGAGGTTGCAGAGAATGTTACAGAGCAGGGTCACCCCAGTGAGCGCCTCAATTTCCCCTGCCCACCTCTGGACACTGCTTGCTGCAGGTAAATGCTGACAGGCGGCTAGGGAAATCCTGCCACGTGCGGACAGCAGGATTTCTGGGGAAAACTCCCCACAGCCCCCTGGGCCCTTACTTTCTCTAGCTGCAGAGCTACTCCCTGCCCACAGAGCAACAACTGCAGCAAGCCCGTGCTTGCTTCCCAGGCTGGGAAGTGGCACTGGCTAACGATACTCCACGAAAAAGGCCTCCTGAAGCAACTCGCTGGTCTTCTCGCCTTGCTTTTCGTTCTCGCGGGGGCCAGCTACGGCTGTTGGGGGCCAGCTGCGCCTGGTGCCCCCGCTGCTACCTCAGCGACATCTTTAGCTGCTCAGCACGGCGGGAGGCGGCTTCCCACACTCAGTCTGCCTCCACGCGCCGGCGTAGGCCTGCCTTTACCAGCACGTTCCTTACAGCCGGGTCTTAACGGCAAGAGAGAAACCCCCTTCAGGCACTTTACGGCTTTCTCCCCTCAGCCCTGACCGACCCCTAACGGCCGCTCCCAACGGCCCCAACCGCTACCGGGCATGCGCGCAGGGGCAAGCCACCGCTCGGCCCTCCGCCGCCCGGCGGGTGCCGTCACTCGGGGCAGCGCGCCGCTCGGCCGCGGGGGCGGGCGCTTGGGCGGGCTCGGCGGCGGCCGCTGCTGCTGGTGCTTCGCTGCTGCCGCTGAAGGAGACTCGAGGACGGGGCCCACCACGGTGCCGGTGCCGCCGCCGCCCCCCTGCCTCCCCGCTCCATGCGCAAGATGCTGCTGGCCGCGCTCTCCCGAGTGCTGCCCGGCCCGGCCGCCGCCGCCGCCGCCGGCAGGACGGTGAGAGGGGGCCGTTACGGGGGGGGGGAGCGGTAACGGCCCCAACGGTCGCTGAGGGGGGGGGGGGGGGGGGGGGGGGGGGAGGCGCGCGCCGCCTCAGGGAGGAGGGGGGCGCGCGGGCGGCCGTTGGGGCCGTTGAGGCGGGCGGGGCCCGTGTGGGGCCGTTGGTGTGGGCCTGCGGGTGTGAGGGGGCCGGCGGAGAAACAGCAATCATAGTCGTAATAATAAAGTGCTTTCGGGTGTCTGTTTTGTCTGCTCTTTGCCAAACCCTGCGTTTAAAAACAAAATGGTCGCTGTGTGGGGGGGGGTGTCTGTAAACAGCTGGGCTTTTCCTGCGCTTGCAAACTGTACCTCAGGTATCCTCCTGGCCTGACGTGAGGGCAGGGCCGGTTTCCTTGATGAGAGGTTAATATTTAGGGAAGTGCGCCATGTGCACGGCGTGTGCTGTCACACGAGGGCAGGACGTGCCGCCCAAGGTGCTGGCTGGAGCACGGCCAGGGCGCCGCTTGGAGGCTGGCACCCATAGGTGCCCTGTCCAGAGGCCCTTGGTACACGTACTAAATCCGGTATAAAACGCAGCGATCCCTTTTTGAAAGCCTTTTGCAGGCCCCCTTCAAAATTCACCCACCTGGCCCCTTCTTGGAGTGCTTTGCCTTTGCTCAAGTAACAGTCATTTGAGCTCTTTCTGAATTTTAGTTCAAGTTGTGTTATTTCATGGCATTGGTGTTTCATTTGCTGTGCTTTATCTCTTTTACGTAAAACATTTTCACAATTCTTTTCTACCTTCTCATTTTCCTTATTCCATTTTAATGACTGTGACCATGAGGAGAAAATAATCTAGCTGAAAAAACACATTGGCAAGATCAAAAAATATTTTTTTTGGCGGTGTTAAAGGGTGCTTTTTGGTAGTTGGGATCAATAGCCTTTTTGACGTTGAGAGCAAATCTCTTACTGTGCTTCTGAAGTAATTCACTTGCCTAGTAATTTCTTGCCCTGGCAAGAAAGCCTGTGGGTGGCTGGTTTCATGGGAATGGCATGAGAGAGTAGGTTCATCAGCAAATCTTCCTGTGTGTGTTGGGACTGTATGGAATATGTGTCTGAAAGTATTCCTTAATTTACAGCTAAATTACATTAAAATATAAAGATGGATGCCAAAAATTTGTTCCTTACTGCATGTACTTGGCCTGTTTCTGACATGCTGTGCTTTCCTAGATGTCCAGACCCATTTTGGATATCTCAGTGCAGTTTTTTGGATCCTAGTGACTGCCAAATATGCAAAGATTTCTCTTTACGTGTTCTTACGCATTTATAATTGAGGTATAAATTAGCAAATAAATAGAAACAGTCTTAATCCATCAGGCAGCATTTTATACCTGTTCTGATCATATTGTAAAGCGTAAAGATGATTTTCTGTGACTCAGAGCTTACCTGTAAACTGTGTTCCAGTTTGCTAATAATGTGCTGATTTCTCCTCCCCCATGGTTTGTTACAGTTACTTACTCTTTTTTTCTTTATCCTTTTTTCCTCCCAAATGCTGCTAACCTAGGGAGCTGTTAGTGAGGTAAGGACTAAACCAGTTTGGTCAAGGTTTTCTTTCTTTATTTTTTTAATATGTACTGGCCATGTGTTAAGAACTTCTGTACAGACTGCCTCACATTGCTTTCGTGTAGTGCTCAGGGCTGGGATCGGACCAGGCTGGCCTCCAGAGGTCCCTTCCAACCTCAGCCGTTCGGTGGTTCTGTGAATAGTAAACGCTTGACACACTTCCAGCTCTAGAACTAAAATAGCTTTTTGTCGCTGATAATACTGTTGCATTATGGTAAACAGTGTAGAAACCTGGTTTAAATTTAAAAACTCCAAATATTAAATCTGATAATGTGGGGGGTTGGGAGCTCATGATAGCCAAATCAAATAGGCAACGATAGATAATGAAGAAGGATTGAGAAAATTTCTCCTGTCTTTTTTCCAAATTTTACATCTATCAATCATACCATTGTTGGAGACCTAGGACTGGATAGTCTCAAAATTTTGAAAGAATGAACCCAGAGCTAAGTGTATGCAAGTTCCAGAGTTGAATAAGCTACAGAAATTAATGTGTAATTTAATTAGCAATATGATTTTGCTGCTAAAGATCAAGTGCATTCCTTATGGCCACAAGGCATGTGTGAATAGATGAAGTTATTCAAGAATACCAGTTGTTGGTCAGGTAATAATAGGCTGTACACACTCTGTTAGAAGGGACATCAGTATTTGTTTAAACGACTTTCTTCTCTCTCCCCTACTCTGCCAGCCATTCTGTACTTGTGTGTTTCATGTCTCCTTAGGTAGTGGCCATGCTATTACCCACTTACATAGTACTCTCCTTCCTCACTGCTTGTTGCCTTGCATCCACCCACCTTCTTTTCCTGTTAAAAGGAAAGAGCGATTGTAGTTCACATTCCACACATCTGACGTGTTTTGTTTTTTTTTTTCCAAAGAAAGTTTTTGTTCTGTCAAGGTGAAATTCCAATCAGTGCCGAGAGCCATTAAAATATGCATTGGTTGTGTTCATATAGGGAATAGGTCATGTGAAGGGAAGAGTATGTATTTGTAGGATTTTGATGCGCTTCGCAGTATTTTGAAGCTTATTGGTTTTCTTTAATTAATCAAGGGTATAATTTCTAATCTTAATTTCAAATCCTGGATTTTAAAGGAATTCTAGTACGTATGTACAAAGTAAAAGTTCTCTAATACTATAAGGGTATGCCACTGGAGAGTTTCATTAAAAATTATTTCAGTTTGGGTGTACTGTTAGAAATTTGACAATTCGTTTATCTTGTGATTATATTTCAATGTTGCTCATATTTGTTTTTGTCTTTTTTTTAAGGCCTCTCGAGTGATGGTAGCATCACGTAACTATGCAGACTTTGCAAATGAAGCTACATTTGAAATTAAGGTAACAAAGCTGAAGGCTTAATACTGGTATTCCGTGTGAGCACTGTCATAGATCTTGAAATGATGGACATTTAAATTAGAAGAATTTTCAGAACTAAGCCCTGCACTACCTGGCCTGATTTTTAGATGGAGCTGGAAGCACGCTGCATGGAAGTATGTGGTCGTGTGATTGTGTTAATTCAAAGTAAAGTAGTGTGCAAGTGTATTGTATGCAATTCCTCTGGGCAGCAGTGGAGCTGCTCTGGAGAGACCGTTGTTCTAATACAAAAGGTCGTGTAACCTGTAAAGCAGTATTTTGCCCATCTGTGTTGACAGAGCGATTTGGTGTGTTCCACTGGACTGGAAGGATTTTTGGTATGGTACCTAAAATCAGCCCTCCACACAACTCGGGATAGGCCATGGTTTGGGGAGGCAGTGCTGTGGTATGCGTTGTGTGGTTTGGCCAGTGGGGTGGCTGCTGCCGCAGCGGTTTATAACTGTGGGTAGAAGTGGTGGTAGAAGAGGTGAGGTCCAGACTTAGGACCAGATCTTAAAAACTCCCACAGAGGAAACTCCTCTGTTTTGTCACTTCACTAAGCCTCTGTACGTCTTGTCAGGTATTTGGTATGCACAACCATGGAAATGAGCTTTTCTAGTACTTTGTGAGCGCTGAACTTCATCTCCTGATAGTAGTAGGAACTGTCCTGACAGTAGGTTTCATTTTGTGTGTGGAAATCTGTCTTTATTAAAAGCAAAGCTTTTATTTTCCTGAATTTGGACATAGTGCACAAACTTTATAATTAATTTGACCTGTGAATTTAGGTTTTCCTGGCTTGCTTTTTAAAAAGGTATTACAGTCTGAATTTGAAAATGGTATGTCATTTAAAACAAAAAAAACGTGGTAGAAATGGAATCAACTACTTTCAATAAATAAATACTTGTTCAACTTTGCAGAAATGTGACCTCCACCGCCTGGAAGAAGGCCCTAGTACCACGGCAGTGATGACTCGAGAGGAGGGGCTCCATTACTACAAGACGATGCAGACCATACGACGCATGGAGCTGAAGTCTGACCAGCTGTACAAGCAGAAGATTATTCGTGGCTTCTGCCACTTATATGATGGTCAGGTAAGATTATCTTTTTCCCCCAAAGATGTTTTTATATTGTCTTGCCCTACTTACCTAGGGATTTGAATAGAAGGGAGAGTATATCTATAACTGGGTGTCTGTGTACAGTGGCTGAAGTTGTAGTGGGATCTGTGATTTGTTTCGTTATTTCTTTAAAAACTGTCTCTGAGTGCACAAGGGAATCCCTGGGGTCTTGAGACAGCAGCAGGAAGAGAGGGAAGGCAGTTTTTTTTTCCAGTGGCTCATAGATCAGGTACCCACTATAAAGCAAGAGTCAGGAGAAAGAACTTCCTGAACTTGGTGAAACTTTGCTGCCTGTCCATCCTCTGCCCATTTTTGAATTGCAGTTATTTAGATACTTCATTTTGGGAGATGTGTTTAGGGCGATGTGTTTGCCTGCGGGTCTTTTTGGCTTCTCATTTTCCTCCTGTCTAATTTTGTTGGCTGCAGACAGGACAGGTTGGAATATAGAGCCCAAGGCAGTTGTAGCTCCGGATTTTGGAAAAAGGGGCCTAACCTCCCCTTGGTATTCAAGGCAGCCTCCTGTATCAGTGCCTTTTCTCTTTTCTCCTTTATTTCGTGTAGGGGGACCATAGACCTTGCCACGCTGCTGACTGTGGAAACTCAGTGCTTTTCTTCATTGCTAAACTTACTTTTTATCTGTAACAGGAGGCTTGCTGTGTAGGGCTTGAAGTTGCCATAAAGCCTACAGACCATGTGATCACAGCGTACAGAGCTCACGGTTTTACCTATGCACGAGGTGTTCCCGTTCGAGAAATTCTTGCTGAGCTTACAGGTAGGTGCTGAGTAAAATGAGGATTCACATTTTATGATGTTGCCACTGGTCATGAGGTGGTCCTCATGCATAAGTGCTGGTGCTTCCAAGGCATAACTTTAGAAAACTTCTTGATGCCGTATGTCATGTTTGATGTGCTACAGCAGCTTGCTTAAATGAAACTCACTGGTGGTTATCACTTATTCTTGATAGGGCAGGGTGTTACCCTCCCTTGGAGGCAGACTTGGATTTTTCTGAATTACGCTGCAGAAGTCTTAGAAAGACTGATAGGCACTGCTTGTAATGATAAAAATGAATGGTTTGGGAAATTTTGACTATAACAAGAATATGAAATGGTAATCCCTACCTAAGATTTTGCAGAAAGGAAATGGTTGATTAACAGCAGGATCATAAATGGAGTAGCCAAGAGAAGAGTGGGTGAGCCTGCTGAGATCTGCATACTGATGCCGGAAGTGAAAAATTAACAAGGAATTCGAAGGCCTTTGTATGCTGTTGGTATTATGAATCATTGCTGTAATGTAAATGCTCAGATTAAGTCTTCATACTTGAAACATTAATGTAGGAAAGCACATTGAGGAGGCAGAGAAGAGGTATGGTTTTATATACTAAGATACCATGTGTTTATTAAAAATGCATATTGGTAGCATACATATTGGTAATGCATATTGGTAGCATTGGTAGCCTAGAACCTGGTAGATGATTGACTTGCCAAATGTTGCTAGGTACAGGTAAGGAAGAAAGACTGACTGAGGTCTGTTATTGGACCTGAAACCATAAATATCGGTGCTGTTGTTTTGATTCTTTTCAAGGCATCATATTCTATAGCATTACGCTCGGTTTTAGTGGGGCCCTTTTAATGGGGGAAGAACAGCAGCCGTACAGAGACTGTTGTTCCAAAAAATGGTGCTTGGAGCAAGTTTCTGGATAGGTGTGCCACTGGAGTTGATTTTTACGAACAAAGATCTTGACTGAAAATGCAAAACTGAAAGAGAGCCTGAGTTACAGTGACTGGGAAATGACAGAATTTAAAAATCTTTGAAGGAGCAGGAAGCAGAGTCAACCAAAGACTAGTAGATAAGATCGTCCTACAGGAAACAAACTATTGGAAAGGATTGTTCGGGAGAATTGACAGTTCCCTGAGGAATGATATTGTGGAGACCAGAGCAGATTGTTCTAGGAGGAGTAGAAAGAATAGGAAAAAGTGACTTTGGTAAATCAGGAATTCTAACTAAGCTAAAATATAAGAGGAAGGATTGTACAAAAATGTGGAGGAGGTTACTGATGTTTAAGTGTAAATTAGTAGTTTCGTGGTTAAAATTCGTCTTGGTTTGGTTTGTTTTGGTTTTTATTTTTTTGTTTTTTGCTTTGGCCCTAAGAATTTTGCAGAATGTGTAGAAGCCCATGTGAAACCATTTCATGAGCATAGTAAAAGTACAAGGAAGACCAATATTAAAAAGGATTCACCCTTAAGAAAGGGAAGTACAGATTCCAGAGCAGCACCAGCACTCTACTTCTAAAACAACCACCAACCCCAAGGCAATATAAGCAAACTGTGCTTAGAAGTAAAATACAAGCCTTTGTGATTAGGGGAAAAAAAAAACAGATTAGGGTAAGAAATGTAAGAAGCGGCACAGGCTGATGAGAAATCGAGTGTTCTTTGATTAGCTGGGCATGATCCACCTGACCAATTTTAGAAAACTTCTTGCAGCTCAAACTTGCTTTAGGCAAAATTTTTGTAATCTAAATCAGTGCTGCATCTGAAAGTATTGTATTTACATTTATATTTTAAAAAGCAAATGGAGGAAAAATAGAGAAATAAAGCAGTTGGCCACAGTTTGTTCCTGGAGAAGATGATTAAATTATGCTGTGAGTACTTTATTACCTAAAAGTTGACATTAAGAGCCAACATAATTTGCCAAAGTACGTTATGTTAAACCAATCTAATTTCCTCTTCTGAGAGGAAACAGAACTAACGGACAAGGAAGAAACACGTACATGTCAAGCTTTCCTTATTATTGTTTAGTAAGTCTTTTGACGGTAGCAGCTGTGATCCTGTATAAGAAATTTCACTGAAATCATGATTCGGTAACGTAGCTGGAAAACCACTGATTATCGAAGTCCTTGTTGAACTAGACGGGTGTACTCAGCAGGGCGTTAAGGTAGCTCTGCTGCCCACGCAGTGTAGTTCTGCTCATAGTTAAGAGAACGCTGTGGAGGATTGCACTTGCTGAATTGGTGGGAGATAGCAAGCCTTGTGCTGGGGAGAGATTGGCTTGACAGGTTGCCTTTTGACAGCTATACATTGTTGTGATACATTTTATTACATCAAAATAATCTTAATGCTAAGCCTCTGCGGGACCTCAGCTAGGGAGCAGTATTTTTGCTGGTTTTGATAACTGGTTAGGCAGCTAACAAAAAGTGACTGTTTACCTTGTTTCTGCGGGCAAGGGGAGATAACAGCAAATAAAAAGGCTGACTTTTGAAATTGTAAAATGCACGTTTTAAATAAAAAGTAGGCTGAATTTGGAATGGAATTTGAGTGTCTTACTTTCAGGTACTGATGGCACCAGGGAGTTTGCTCTTTTAGTGCACTGTCATGGACGCTGACCTCTGCCCCCAGCTATGTTTGAGTACACTTGATGTGTATTTGAAAAAGTTACTCATTTGATGGGACTTCGTGTGGTGCTTCATGGGCTGCCAGTTACCTGCAAACTACAGCCTGAATAATGCTGGGCTAGGTATCGATGTTTATATGGAGGTTGGGAGTTGTGTTGTTGTATGGTTGTCGTTTTTGTTATTTTTTATTTTGAATCTGTAGTTTTTACTTCTGGTTATTGTCAAAGAGAAGACATATAGATTATTGCAATTAATTTGGAACTGTTCATATCTTTACTGCAGAAGCAAGAATTAAAAAGGACTGTATATATATTTCTTGTTATAGTAGCATAGATTACATGTAGGAGGAATGTAGACTATGTTGGCTATTAAAAAAAATAAAATTACTACTTTGCTAGAGAGTGCTTTTGTGTTGAGGACACTGAAATTCCTTGGGTGGTTTTGAAGTTTCTTCATAAATCTCATTTTGTATTTCTTGAATTGTGTTTTCATTATCATTCTTCCTCCTGGCTTTTTATTTGTTTTGTGATGCATTTAACCGTAAACTCTATGAAGAGGGGCCATTATGTCCGGTGTTTGAGAATCAATGTCTTACCTCCACTGAGGTGACTCTGATGACAAATACAACATTGTTTTAGGGTTGTTACCTTTAGGAACTGGATTAGATGTTACCATTTGTATAGTATTTTTCCTCTGAAAAAATAATCACTTCTTGATCATGTTTCAGGTCGAAAAGGAGGATGTGTGAAGGGAAAAGGAGGATCGATGCACATGTATACAAAAAACTTCTACGGTGGTAATGGTATCGTTGGCGCTCAGGTATATACGTGACTTCTACTTTAAAACACAAGTTGAAATTGGCTCATGTCCCATGCCAGTGTTTCCTCTCAGTGTTGTTAACAACTCTTCGTTCGTTGAGCAGATCCCTAACACAGTAAATGTCTCCTGACATTTCACCAGCTACTTGTCTCCAACTCCTCTGAATATTGTTCTAAAATTTTGTCTTGTCCTGTGCTCTGTGATAGGTTCCTCTTGGAGCTGGGATTGCTCTGGCCTGTAAATACTTTGGTAAAAACGAAGTCTGTCTGACTTTATATGGGGACGGCGCAGCCAATCAGGTAAACGAGCTTTGTCTAAATGTGGCTCTGTGAGGAATGTGTCTGTGGGTAATCTGTTTTCCCTCTGTGAACCATGAGCTCTGCCTTTTTGCAAGGTAGCAGGAGCACATCTTTAGCCTGTTCGGAGTCTGCAACCCAGACAACATCTGGCTTGGAACTAAAAATAAGATTTTTATGTTGGGCTTTCTGCTGCAAGGATGCTTTATTAAAGGAGTCCACTGATACAAAGCATCTCGCAGAGCTGCTTCAGACATTCAGGCAGTTGTTTTCATATTTGCGGCAGAAAAATTAAGCCAGATAAGAAATCAGTGTTTTAGAGTGCACTGTTAATATAACTTACTGCTTTGAAAACACAGGTGAAAAGCTCAGCTCCTGTTTTTCCCTGTCTTAAAGTAGTAAGGCTGATGCAGACAGTGTGGTTGAACTTTTCTTCTACTTTGCTGTAGCAGTGTCCTGCCACGTTAATCAATCGTGAAGTTTCTAACCACTATTCCTAAGATATTTTGATTAAAGTAGGTTCCTTGCTACCGAAACACAGATACTAAAATAGGTTTAAACATATAGAGAATCTATGAACTATTAGTTGGGGTGAAAGTTGCCTTACTTGGTGTAACTTCTCTTATTCCTGCTGAGCTGCAGTGAGTAGCTGCTTTCAGATTACTTTTAGTGTTCAAAGTTTTACTAGTTAGACATCTGCAGCTGAAGGATTTTTCAGTAGAGCCTAATGCTTGAAGTCTGAGCTCCCTGACTAGATATAACTTACCCTTTTCTTTCAGGGCCAGATATTTGAAACATACAACATGGCAGCCTTGTGGAAATTGCCTTGTGTTTTTATCTGTGAGAACAATCGGTATGGGATGGGAACTTCGGTTGAAAGAGCTGCAGCCAGTACTGACTACTACAAAAGAGGAGACTTCATTCCGGGGCTCAGGGTGAGTACAACTCCAGTTTGTTTTGAGGCGTGCAGGTATGTGCAGTAAATGTATTTCTCAGTATATTTATAAATACTGTTAAAATAGGAAAATTTGAAATTGAATTCCTATTGCACTTACAATATGGAAGTACTGAATTTGCAGGTTTAGTTTTTGGCAATTCTTTGGCTCAACTTGCTATTCTGTGTCTCAGGTGGATGGCATGGATGTTCTCTGTGTCCGAGAAGCAGCCAAGTTTGCAACTGAGCACTGCAGAGCTGGAAAAGTAAGTCAGTAGCCATTCCTTTACCGTAGGTGGAAGTCTTAGCAATAGTTGCTGCATAAAATATTTCTCATCTAGTCCAGTTTCCTGTAGTTGCAATAACTTGACATTTATTTCCTTTTTTTCTCCACCAAATGGAACCTAGGAGTAATTGAGGGGTTCTTTTAATATTGTTAGGATTGTTTACATGCAACTGGTATTAATTAAACTTTAAGAAAAAAAACAGACCTGGTACCCTGTTAACTTCTTCCTGCTTTCTACCTTACTTAAATTGTCGTGGAAAACATGTAGACTGTTAGGCAGCTGTGTTCTTGTGAAGAGATTTCTTAAGGTAAGTGGCAAGGAAAATAACTCTATATTTACAACAAAGGGAATGTGAAGTTCTGTGAGACTTGATACATGATGACAAGAGATCTATTTTTATATGCCTCCCTAGCAATGCATACAGAACTAGATAAAACCTTAAGGTTTTTCAGCACAAGTGTCTGTCACCCAAGTATGATACATAGGTTCTCACGTTTGGTGAAATATTTAGCAAAATGATATTTGTGCTTAGAATGCACAGCGGGAAAAGAAGAAGAGTTCGTACAAAAGAATAAGCTTCTGTGAGGTACAATCTTAAAGTGAAAGTAATAGGCGATTTGAAATAGTCTGGGTAATGGTTCAATGGCATTGGGAGGGACCAAATGGCGTAATACTGCTCACTAAGAACATGAAAGTAAAGGCTAGTAATATCAACATAATCTTTTTATTTATGAAGAATTATGTTTCATTTTACGAGTTGCCATAATGTCGTGAATTAATTAGACTAAGAAAGAAAATTGCATTAAAATCATCATCGGTGCAGTAAGTATTTGCTATAGGTGAACTGCTATAACAACGCATCGATTGCTGAAGGCGATAATGCTCTGCATCTTCTGTCTTTTTGAGGGTCCTATTGTGATGGAGTTGCAGACATACCGTTACCACGGCCACAGTATGAGTGACCCTGGAATAAGGTACTGTGAAATACTTTCTTGACATTTGCCAAAAATAATTAGGTATTGATGGTCAAAATCAGGAAACTATCATGGATTTGGTGTTTAAATCCAGTGCAAAGTGCATAAAGGTGGTCATGATGAAATCACTGTGCCAAGTCTGGTAGCTCCTCTCATCGCTCAGTGGGTAATCGGGCAATGTAACATACCTGTTTTATTTGCACTATTAAGAAATTTAGTTCTAGAACAAGAACTAAGTTTGTTAAGTTTCTGTACTTTTTATTAATGAATTCTGCATTCAGTGTGAGTTTATGGTGTGTTCAAAGTAAGCTTTGACTGAAAAGCAGTGCTCTTCTCTAGGGTTTTTAGAGTATATAAAATTCTGTAAGCTAGAAGTTTAAGAACAGATGGAGACAAACAGAATACTTAAAAATGCAAACATAGAGATGCTAGAAATATTCGGGCATTGTGTGCCATCTGACAAACTTGAACTGACCTGCATGAAGTAGGCTGTGTCTTAACACATCATCAGAAACTTGTAGTGAAATGGAATTTTTGACTGAGCTCATGAAACACATCCTTCTCTGAGTTGTGTGACCAACTTAATGCCACAGCAAGCCACCAACCCCCGCTGTTATTTCCCTCAGAGGAGACGGGGAGGGGGAAATGCTGCCCCTCGATGTAACTGTCTTGGGCTGCGATAGCTTCCCTTTCCCTGTCTGCATTATATTCAAGTCTGGATTTACTTCAGCTCAGTCTCCACTTTCAAATCTAAGTGGTGTTCTACATGTGGCTGTGCTGTCCTTTGAGTAATGAATGTTGCTGTATTTTCATTGCATTCCCGACAATTCTTTGGTCACGCCTCTTCTGTAAAAGGGAGCTGTGTCCAGAACCTCACTTCTGTTCAAGGACACCACTAAAGGATACAATCTCTTTGCTTGTCTTGCTCCTAGCTATCGTACTAGAGAAGAAATCCAGGAAGTGAGAAGCAAAAGTGATCCCATTACTTTGCTGAAGGACAGAATGATCAACAATAACCTTGCAAGCATTGAAGAATTAAAGGTACAGCTTTAAGTAGATGTTTAAGCAAGCTCTTGTGCGTTCACATACTAGTTATCTCTGAGAAGCATACTTACACTGCATTGTGTATCATCACTTGTTCTTTGAGGGTTTTTTTTGTTGGAGTATTTTTTTGAATATAATTAGTTGGTCTACAGTGAAATTTCACTGAAACAGCATAGCTCAGTGCAAGGCTCTTCAAATACATCTTGTCATACTAAGATCTAGAAATCAAAATTGGTCATGAGCTGGAAAGGAGGTAAGTCTCTGAACTTGCAATGTCTTACAGTGACCAAGGTCATTGGTTTTGAAAAAGCCAGAAACCCTCAAAGCAAATGTACATCTTTTGATCAATTTTGTTTTAAAAGAAAACAAAGGAAAAGTACAAAAAGACTTATGTTTAGCTGTTTAGCACACAGCGGGGGGTGGGAGGAGAGAAAACACTTATAGTCAAATCTCACAATGCCCAGTGTAGGTGCAGCTATATACATACTGGCCTCAACCTCATTTGTACATAAAGTGAGTAGAGTATAACGACAGTTAAATGTTAAGCTACAAATAGAACATGTCATATACTTAGCCCTCTCATGTATGGGTTACCAAGTTTATCACTACGGAAAAAATGATTTATATGAAAGACCTGTGTGGATGGTAATACAGCAAGCAGAGGTGGTATTGAGATCTACTTACACCTTATGAAGGTCCCTGAATCTGAAGTGATGGGTTGGATGGTGTTAAGCTGACTGATAGGGTTGCAGTAAAAGTTCGCTGCGTTCTTACTGTTTTGCAGACTCAGAATTCAAAAAAAAAAATGCTCGGTGTGGTCATGTTCCTCTCAAAATAAGTTAATTGTACTACCTAAAGGGACAAACGCTTCACTTTAGTAGGGAGGGACTTTTCATGTTTTTTTAATCTGTTATAGACAGCAGTAACACCTAGTCTGGCCGGTGCTTCATTGTTGGTTTTAACTTCAAGATTAGGATGCTTTTTCTGAGCTGCCTTCAAGTTAACATCTCTTTTCTTGGTTTAGGAAATTGATGTGGCAGTGAGGAAGGAGATAGAGGAAGCTGCTCAGTTTGCTACCACTGACCCAGAGCCACCACTGGAAGAACTAGGTAACCACATTTACTACAATGAACCACCCTTCGAAGTGCGTGGCCCAAACCAGTGGATAAAGTACAAGTCTGTCAGCTAAAGTCCTTTTTATTGGGCATAACTTATTCAGAAGAATAAGTGAATGCATTACAAGAACTGTAACGACTCAGAAATAAACCTGAATCTTATTTAAAAGCTCTTTCAAATAAGGAGGTGTTGTGTAAGGCAGTCCATCACAGGATGGGTTGTCTTAAACACACCTGAATGTCATTTTGGAAGGAGCTGCATTAAAAGGAAGCAATGGTTTATTTAAATCGCTCTGTATTTGCTTTACAAACTTTCCTTTGGAGTGCTGTATGTGTCATGTACAGTGTAAAGACAAAAAATTAAACTTCAATAACATTTAATTTGGTTGTCTGTTTGCATTGTTTCTTTATGAACCAACCACTTGCCAAAAAAAAAAGATTTAGGTTAGTTGTGGTTTTGCTGCAGAAAAGTTACTAAACGAAAGCATCACGCCAGGCTTTTCTTAGCAAGAGTAGCTTTAATACAAAAAGCTATATAGAGTCATCTACAAAGAGGTGATGTGCTAGAGCTTAACCCCTGCCTGCTCAAACCATCCCCCTGCAGAGCTGTAACACATTAAGTTCACAGTTTTCACAACGGTAAAGCCAGTTCAGAGGTGTGGTACATGTTTTGCAGAAGTTTTGTCTCAGCTAAGGCTTTATATTTACAGTGACAGGCATTTGACTTCTGCTTCACTGTTTCATAAGCTGTTATGATTCACTGTGTTACACTGGTGGTCAAACAAGCTGTCTAGTTGTGCAAAACCTGCAAGGCCACTATACATATATGTACATACAATAATTTAGGAATGTATCTTTCATTTGCTTATTCCCATTACACGTTCTGTTTCCAAGGAGCTAACCTTCTGCCTCCGAGGTCTTGTCAGATGTTTGGCGGTGGATTAATATGGCATTCCAAATTCTGCAGAGAAGACCCCCTCTGTATGAAGAAGAATGGAGAACGATTAGGGACTACAGTAACGGGTTAGGGGAAAACATCCTCATCTCCGTTACTCTACAGTGAGCAACAAATAAACTCTAGAATTCCCAATGATTTGCCATTATGATGGCACACAAAAAGCTCTATACTCCTTTAAGGTTAGGGCCAGAACACCTTCTTCCATGTCATCCAGGGATTAACAGAATGACAATGAAAGGATTTTAATCAAGGGGTGGGAAAAGGAAGTTCTTTATGCTTACTTGCCATGTGTTCACTTAGTCCTAAATGGTGGCGAAATAGCTCTCAACCTTGGTAACACCAAAACTTACGTGGCATGAAGCACCCTAGGTTATATTATTTAATGTCAGTCAACACACGAACAACATTAACAGAAGATCACAGAGTAAATTAACAGAGCTGTATGAAAGTCCTAAAATCTAAACCACATTTTTTCATTTTTTTTAAACAAATTCAACTCTTAATGACCTAAGCGGTAGTTCCTTACCGCAGTTGAAGGTACCGCAGATCATCTTTAGTGATATCGTTGAGGACAGCACTTAGTGTATAATCCTCTTCAGCAAACTGGAAGGCAGATTTGTTCCTAAATTAGTATTCCTTCTTTGAAACCAGACTCCTAGCAATGACTGCAATGATTTTTTTTTTAAGGTGATTTTTTTTCTTTTTTTACCCTCTTAATTGCATCCAAGTCTGCTCCTTGTCGTTTCAGCCAGTTCGTGAGCTCAGGGTCTGCATTCTCTTTAAAAGTTGATGAAGTCCACTGAGAGTCTTTAACAGGAAAAAAAAATAAAGCATAGGTTAATATACCACAAAACTAGGACAAAAGTGCTGGTCTGAGAACTACTTAAAATAGAGGATCTTTTAAGAGACCTTGAGCCAAATCAAATTACCCTTTAAACAATCACGAGCCAATATACTTGTGTATAATTGTCAAAGTATGCAGTATCTCCTCCTACCTTTGGGTTTAAGTTTTAATTGAAGCAAACATAATTCCTGAGTTTTTTGCTCCAAAGATTGTTGTAAGAGAGTCTGATACTCTTTTTCCTTCTGAATTAGGTTTTCCAAAAGCCTGTTAGCATACAAGAGAGAGCAAACATAGCTATAGTGAGAATAATCAAATTTACTTGGAGTGAAAAAAAAAAAAAAAGTATTGTTTTTAACAAATACCACAGGTCAGAGATGCTTGATTCTCTTCCTGATACTCTTAAGGAAGATAAAACATTTCATTTTGGTTGTCTGAGACTCAGCATAGTGGTGGCACTTTAAGGCTTTCATCTTTGCAGCAGAATTTAGTAAATATGTGTAAATTCTGTTCCTATTGCTTTGCGGTTGCCCTGGGCAGAGTATCTGCCTTTATAGTGGTGTTTTCCTAAAACTTGCAGGAACATCTCTGAGGACACTGCCACTGGGTCAGGTGGCATCCAGTGAACTAAGGAAGTAGGAAAGAAACCAACACAGTTACACAGGCCTAATTACTTAATGGTAGAAATTCCCAAGGACGTTCTGGAATTAAAAATGATTTACGTAGAAACAAAAGTTGTACTGAAGGCTGTTGAGTTGTCATACCAGCCCTGCCAGTGTATTCTCAATCTCCTTGTGCTCCTGGAAGGTCTGCTTTATCACAAGGTAAGCAGTATTCTTGTTACGTGTGTACCTGTCACTGCAGAAAGCGTCTGTGAGCTTTTCAAAGACTGCCTGAAAATAAACCCATAGTCTGCATATAAGGATTACCTGACCGACTCCTGTTTGAGTCTGCCCAGCTCCAGGCTAAGCTGCTGCTGCGCCTCGTGTGACACCACGGAGCTGAGGGTGCTCACTCCTGATGTGACGGCAGGGTCCTCAGTCCCGTTTTGTTCCGTGGGCTGGTAGCTCTCCTCCACTTCCTCACCATCTTTGTCGCCACCTTCTGTTTCTGATGCTGGCTCAAAATGAGCGCGAAGCTCTGATAAAACAAGTTTGTTTTTATACAAGGATAGCTCCATGGGTTGGTACAGTTTCTTCTTTACTACTGGAATTGAGGAAGCTCCAGCTGAGGATGTGACCTTTTTTCATTTTTATTACAGTGGTGAGCAGGGGAGTAGCAAAGCCTTGTTAGCTGGACCCCCAGATTTTATGACCTCAATTCTAAAAGTACGAGTGGCACTGTAGTAGCTCAGCTGTAGCTTACCAGTAGAGGTGGCTGTGATAAATACGCTTGTGCTGAATAACAAGGCAGTTAGTGAAATGCATTAATGAAAAATCCATGAAAGCTTGTTCGGCTTTTGTTCTCTTTATTAATCTATCTATTTTTAAGAAGTTGTTTATCCCCATTGCCCTTTACCAAAGAGTTACAATGCTGTTGTCTTTCCCAGGAAGCATTTCTTACTCCATTTCTCTCAGAACTTGCTGCAGGCTCCTGCCCTTCCCACCAAAGAGGAGCTGCCACTTTTCTTCTGACAACAAAGTCTTAAGAAATTTGGCTGATTTGGCTCTAAAGCCATGGCAACTTCAGACTGAAAGGGCTCACCATCACTAAGTGCACTCAGAATATTCTCATACTGGAAAGAGCGCTTAGCACTTCAGAGAGTTACGAAGCTACCTGCAGATCTCCAACTTAGATTTATTCCTGAATGTCTTAGATATATTCCATTGTCTTTTAGCCTCTCCCCTCTTGGTGATGGTGGTGATTTTTCCTATTACGCATCTGTGGGCCAAAATCTCATATAAATGCACTGCTCTTTCCCCTTCTTAGCATCTGCTCTAGAGCTCAGTAGTCATTTTTCAGAACACATAACCAGACCAGACAAGCAGTGGATTTCCACTTGGATTTCATTAAAATGTTGTATAGCGTCATTTTCTTTCTTAATAGAAGTGGTTCCAGGTTGGACTGTATTGTCTCCGCAGCACAGAAAGGCTGCTGAGGTCCCTGAAAGCGCCCAGAGGAGGCCAGCACAGCAGGCGGCAGGGCTGGAAGGCATGTGCTGTGAGGGGAGGCTGGGGACACTTGGGCTGCCCAGCCTGGAGGAGAGGAGGCCCAGAGGCGACCTCGCTGCTCTCCGCAGCCTCCCGAGGAGGGGAAGCGCAGGGGGAGGCGCCGGCCTCCGCTCCTGGGACCCGCTGGCAGGGCACGGGCACGGCACAGAGCTGCGCCGGGGAGTTCAGGCTGGGCATCAGGAAACGTTTCTTTGCCGTGAGGGCGGTCACACACCGCAACAGGCTTCCTGGGGAGCTGGGTGCTGCCCCGTGCCTGTCAGTGCTCAAGGGGCGTTTGGGCAATGCCCTCAGTGATGTGCCCTAGCTGCTGGTTGGCCCTGAAGTGCTCAGGCAGTTTGACGTGATGGTCTTTGGTGGTCCCTTACAACTGAACTATTCTGTTCTAAATTTAATTTGCTCTTTTGTTTCTTTGTTGCTTTCTTTTTTTTCTTTGTTTAAACCGGACCACACTGGTGGTGCAGTTACCCACTGTTAACCTTACTCGTTACGCACTTTGTACTGCAGGTATGGCATTAATCTTTGATCAACGGTTCTTTCTGCACAACATTGAGCCTGTGCCTTGGATGTTGTTACACATGGGATGTTGTTAACAACATGCTGATGGATTACACTGAAACATTTAAACTGCTCCATTTGCTGTTACCTGATACACGATCAGGTTTTTTTTTAGGTTGTTTACAGCTGTTTTGATTTACCTGGAATAAGAATAGTGACTGCTGCTTGGACTGCACGGCGAATTATGTTGTCCATTGCAAACATCCAGTGGGGCCTTATTAAATGATTCCTTAATACTTTGTTCACCTGCAAATACACAAGTAAAAGCTGCAGGAAACAACAGTAGCTTACACCTTAGGAAAGAAAGTCTTGTTTTTCAATATTATGGTGAAGTTTTATAAAGAAACAACTGCATGAGTCACTAATGCCCTCCCACTTTTGAAAGTCTAAACAACAATTTGACAGTTTTAGCCCCTCTGTTGTACCAGGGGAGGTAGAACACAAGATAAACGCAGGGCCCAGAACAAACATTACAGCTTGCTGGTAGCCTACGGGCAGCCCTCAACCCCTGCTTGGCTTCATGGCCTGGCTGGCAGCGCCCATCTCCCTGAGCTCTGCGTCCAGCCCTGTGTGTCCCTCTGCTGTTCAGCAGGAACAGGCTAAGGGGCAAGAGGTGAGGAAGAGGAGAGAAGCTACAAACCCCCTGGGGAGAGGTCTGTCCTGGAAGAATTCCCCTCCCTCTGTGCCTGGCAAAGAACTCACCGCATCCTGAAACCCAAACAGCACCAGATGGATCTGATTGATGGAAGTGCTGTCAAAGTCCAAATCCATTTTCAGCTTGGATATGGTCGAAGCCATCACTCTGTGCTCAGGAGAGCGAATGAAGTCCCTTAAAATCCCAATAATTTGGTTGATGTGGGCTTTTGAAAGTTGCAGTTCTTCAGAGCTCTGGAGAAAAGATAAAAAATGTATATCAAGTAAATCCCACAGTCATTAAACATCTAATTAGTAGTATTAATATTTAGGTTACAATTTATAGCTTTGCAGATGTATATTTCATACCTATACACAGAAGTCACAGAACTTTCATTTCTGCCTAGCCTTTATTTTCTACATTTTTTCTATTTTTATTTACAGTAATTCCTATTTTCCAAAAATGAATTAGGTCTGCTGCTACTGTGGCTGTCACTACGGTAAGAGCTTCAAGATGGTATTTACACATTTGTCCAATGTACTGCAGAGGGCAGCTCCTCTCCATAAAAGCAGCAGAGCGAGTTGGTAAGACACACAAATTTTAATGGATGCTCTCAGCTTTTTGAGGCTGAATCTGGACTTCTAACTAATTATGCAGACATTCAATTTCTTTAGGCAAAACATTATATTTATACACACATCTATGATAAGTCAGAGAAAGGTCTAAGTCATGCAGTGATAGTACTCAAATGTTCATTCTATGATTTGCCGTCCATAATCCCTATAGTTAAAGCCATTCAAGTACTTGTAAGAATAACAACCTGTGTAATTCAAAGGAAAAGGGAGAAAGAAGTATTACAGCAATTATGGAAAGGAGATGATTAAGGCAATGCTGCAGAACAGCTGGATACTGAGGTAGGACTTGCTGTTACTAAATAATCCTTCCTTATCCTGGAAAATATTTAAAACCTTGGTTACTTCTGACCAAGATGCCACATACAAACTTTAAAACTCTGGGCTGTTCTGCAACTTTGTCCTTAAAAAAACAAAACAAAACATGCACAACAACCAAAAAAAACCTAGCACACCAATCTCAGCTGTCTAACAGCCACCACATGCCCCAAAACAGGAGGCCAGTAACAGGCAAAACGTGATGTTTGCTGTCCATTCAGGCAACAGCAAAAGGCCCACACGGTTACAACCCTCAGAGATTAAAATATTCAGAAGGAACAATCCAAGCAGTTGAAGTTTACACACCATCAAACACGAGTGCCAGTATGAATGTGGACTACAGAAAGAACTATTAATTTAAAACTATTGGCACCTTCATTTATTTGTTTTCAGGAAAGAAATGATACTGACAAGCTAGCTCGTCATTTTCCTTTTGAAGCAGGAAAAAAAGTTGAAATTACCTGTGCAATACAGTCCTGCAAATTTGAAGCAACTTTATCCTGTTCTTCCTTAAGGATTTTGTACAGAATTGCTCGGCGTTCGCTGTCCTTCCGTAGCAGAAACAGACCAGAATCCTTATCCTCAAGGGAAGGAGAGGCGCTCCTGTCCTCCAAGGCCAAGCCCTCGTCGGGCACGCTGCATCAGCAACAGGGCCACAAACAAGAGAGACCTCAGAATTACCAACATGGCAGCACTGCCAGAAGGGAGGAGGGGTGCTTGGTAGGTTACAAAGCGAGTCAAACTGCAGAGGAGATGGTGCAGATCCTCAGCTGGTGAAAAATCTCACTGAAGGCACACTGCTCATCTCACCCTGCTGAGAAGCTGGTGCCAGCATCACCCAGCACTGGCTCAGTTTTGGGGCAGGAAACTGAAAATCCTGGACTGAGGATAACTATTCATTTTTTCTGGCCCCACACTCTAACGTTCTCATTTGAAAGTACTGTTTTGTGCTCTCTGATCAGCAGAACTAGCAAAAAAAAAAAAAAAAAGGGAAAGGGGCAATTCCTTCAGTCACTCCTGAATCCATATGCACTTGCTCAATAGGAAGACTAACAATCATAGGGGTAAAAAAGGTACATAAATACATGGAAACATTAAAAAAAATATTTTTTCATTAGTTAAATATACGCAATATTTAAGTTAACTGGTAACTTGCCTCTGTAACTCACCTGCTTACTAAAGTCACTGTGAAAAAAAATACCTTCAGATAAAATATAACAGGAATTAAATCCACACAATAATCATGGGTGTCAAGTGAAAAGAAAATGTTTTACCTCAGCAAATGGGAGATGGGATGCTTTACGTGAATCTCTGAAATGGATCTCTTTGGCCTTTCAAAAAACATATCGTGCTGTACATCAGAGTCTGGCGAAACGGAGCCATGCTCGCTGCTGCTACTGCCAGCCTGCTCTCCGTGGATGGGCAGCGGGAGGGATGTGTTACGGTTGTAATCTACGAACAGACATTATAAATATGTAATGAAACCGGGTAGGAAAGGGCAATGTGCTTAAAGCAGCTGTGATCATCTGCAGTGATATCGAGGCCTCATTTTGCAGAATGGCTGAGGGAGAGGTAACCTCGTGGATAGAAAGCAGAAATACAACTCTAAATCATTACATGCATAAGCAATAGAAGGTATGAATTAACTAACTGCTGAACCCAAAGGCAGCACAGCACCTAGATGAAATATGAAGGTCATTTTGTTACCCTGTCTTGCAGACATACACCCACTCCCCCTTGGTGCTATTCCCACAGAGGGTGCAACTGAATATACAGCTGTTTCATGAGCCTGTCTCGATCCAGCCGGGTACCACCAGCTGCTCCACCACAGCTGGATCTCTAAGAAGAGAGCACTTTGATATCTGGCCCCCTCCCACCTCACCTCTGCCCGATGGTGCTAACGGACGTACAATTGCTCCCTCTCTGTCACTCAAGGCATCAGCTTTGTTCACATTTCCCCCTGCCCTCAGTAAGGAGTCTCTGTTTTGGGACTAGCCTGAAGGAAATCTCTTCTCCCACTCCAATTCATCTTGAAAGAAAGAAGGGGAAAAAAAAATCAACAGATATTGAGAGATTGTTATAAACCTGATTGCCAGTTTGCAGCTGCATGGTAAGAAAAGTAAAGAAGTTCTTTTAACTAGAGTACACGTGTGAAGCTAAAATATCGTGAAAGTTTTTGATGTTTGTCGCAACGACTTGTGTGGAGAAGCAAGAGCTAGAAGTTAAAAGTTGTTCAGAAAGCTCTGACACTCCATAGTAAATGATAGATGTTCAAACGGCTGAGGTTAAAGCTTCGCGGAAATGAAACTATGTATGTCGCCTTGTGGGACCTCGTTCATGGCTTCTCTGCTGTATGGAAAATTGAAAGTTGTCATCCCAAGAGTAAGAGATTTGATGTGGGCTGCTTTTATCAGCAGAAAGAAAAAAAAAAAAGAGAGGATGGAAAGCTGGGAGCAAAGATGTGGAAATTGGTAGTGAGGAAAATGGCAGAGGGGGAAGACAAAGTGACCTGCTGCACCGTGACCTGCTTTGTGCTCCCAAACAACTTTCCCCCATTCAGTGCAGCAAACCACACATTCAGCTGCAGCCATGTTGTGTTTCCCTTCCTTCACCCAAGAAATAGTTTTTGTAGCATTTGCCCACTCTGCTCGCATCCCCGGCCAATGCTGAGCTTGCTTCTTGCTGCAGCCCAGAGCTTGCACCCTGCAGCACCGGCTCCTCAGGCCACCCGGAGTCCCATAGCCTCACCAACGAGTGGGAGAAGAAAGGAGGAAGGCAGGAGGAAGGAAGGGGTGGAGAAGACAACCGCAGCTCCCCTGGTATTTGACAATGACCCTGTTGCTCCCAGGGCAGCTAACAGGGCAGGCAGCACCCTTTGTAATGCCACCCAATTGCCCAAGAAATGTCCTCAGCCAAGGGCTGAAAAGACCATCGCAGAAGGCTGCCACCCTGCCGATAGCTCCCAGCAGAGCAGCATGAGCTCTCCCATTAATCAGTCTAACCTCAGGGACTGCAGTTCTTTTTACCCGCTGCCCCTCAGGACAAGAGGAGACGCCCATTTCCTTGCTGAATCCAGCTCAGCTAGGTGTTACAAATTCTTTGCTAGTTTTTCCCCCTAAGTATTCCACTCCTTTTCTTTCAAAAGCTCCCAGGCAAGGGAAAAAATGATCAAGGAGGGAAGTGATTCAGTTTGCACTGGGAATGTGTGCATGTGTGTGTGCAGACAGCGAAAAGATCAATGGTTTTGCTTATTTTTAAATGGACAGTTCCTTCAAACACTTAGGATTTATTTGGCAGGTCTGTATTAAGAATTGCTTATCATTAAGAAAGTGGCTCCCCACTGCGGGAGCGGGGGAAAACAAGGTAAGTGGATAAAACAAATCAACCCCCAGAACTGATACTTCATTGCCTACATGTCACATTTCCAAGTTACATATCAAGTTCGAAAATGCTGAGCCATGTAGACACCTGACAGACCCATTTTCGGGTGCCAAGGACCTACTCTATAAAACCCAGATCTCTGAAATGTACATAATTGTGAATCTAAAATGTAGAGCTGCTTTGGAAATTCTTTACTGAACGTCATTTTTCTAATTTCAATTTACTATAAATGGGGCATTTATTTTGGTGGAAGGAAGAACGTGGTTGGGAGTTTTCAGCAAGAAAAAATGCAAAATAAGCAAGACACCAAAATTAAACAATTCTCGCAAAATATGTGTAATTACAAATCACAGGCACTTTCAACTGTTGAGTTCCTGCTGATTTCTTGGCACAAGAAAAATCTGTAGTAAAATGAAGTGCTTAATGGCTCCAATCTTTTATATAACCCTTAATAACGATGTTGACTCGCATTTGGCTGATAATTACCTGAAGGCTTGAATGCAATTCTGCTTTTCTTGCCCTTGTTTACTTGCTTCAGGAAGGAATCTCTGAGCAAATCAGATGCTGTAACACGCTTACAAGGATCGGGTTCAAAGCAAAGCAAAATAAAGGCCCTTGCTTCAGTGGACAGCGATTCTGGAATTTCAGGATGAATCTTAAACATCCCAACCTGCAAGTAAAACACAAATGCAAATTATTTTAACCAAACTGCAAGGAGAGCACGGGCCTAAGCGTTCTTAGTATGACCTGTCACAACCTCAATGACTGCAAATGGGAAAAGCAGAGGTCCAGGTACCCACACAGCAGTGAAGTGATGAGGTTCTGATCCCGTGTTACTTCATTGCAAACATGGCCTGAATGCCCGCTGTGTTACACAAATGTCAACGTACAGATGTATCCAGCCATCTACCTCCAGACATTCTCGGGATTTGGACATTATGCATACCAAGTGCTTAAGATGCTGCTTCTTGCACTAGCCAAGTGTCCCTCCTGAGGTAGCACACGCTTCCCATCGCCCCACTGCAGTGTCGTCTCTCTCAGTTGCTGACGTCCTCCAGCACATTTGTGCCTTGGAACAGGAATAACTTCCTCCTCTAGTGCTGACTGCCTCGCTGCCCAGGCCTGCACCTGTTCTGCTCCAGCTGCTGCCAAATTTCCTTGTACGAATGCTGACAACGACCTTGCCAGACCTTGTCACCACCCCAGGCACTTGGGCCAGATGTCTTCTGCAGGCATGCAGTGTTAGGTAATGAAAATCATGTGATGCCCAAAGGTTTATCGAGACACAATCCTCCAAACCTTCTTTAAGTAATGAAAAATGTGCTTGTTCAAGTTGCTCCCTAGTGATTTCTCCAGCTCCTTCGCTGCCTTCTTCCTCTTTAATGCCAAGCCCGTGTAAATGTCTTGAGGTGAGAGCTGTGTAATGTGTGCACTGTGTGGCAGGTGTCTGTCTTGTAGACTCAGCATCTTTACATAAAGCAGGTGCTGGAGACCAAGCAGAAAGATAGTGGCCACAAGGGAGATAGTAGCCCAGCAGTTAAACAAGTGCCAGCAGCTTGCTAAAATGGTAAGTTGTTTAAATAATCTCATTATACAGCTGCCTTAACATGCTGGGGCACTTACGCACTTACGATAGTGGTTCTGCTTCAATGCAAGCTGAAGCAAAAAAATGCTGAGCAGTGAAAGCAAGCTGCACTTGCTTTCAAGTGACAGTGCAGAATGTAAAATGCTAACAATGCATTAAGCCATTCCAAACCAGAATGCTAAGCACATTCAAAACTCATTATATTCTGAACAAAAACTGCAGGTAACTCTTTTAAATATAGGCAACTTGCTAACCTCTGCAATTAAATTGATGTATTTAATAAATAATTAAATTTATGTTGTGCCCTGTTGGACACATCCATGGTTGTATCTATGCATCTGCCTTTCCTGATGAAGCATTTTTATCTGATTTGCAAAATCCCACGTGCATTTTGGACGGTGCTTTATAAATGGGGTATATAGTTTCACTATTTCAAAATGCCAGCCCAGCAAGACTTTTGCTTCGGGCACAGAGGGAAGCGAGCCAGCTGCTCGCTGGGCTGTGACAACTCCTCTTGACATGTCCTTCTCCGTGGTCAGCTCCTCTTTGTGCACTCGGGAGGCAGGCTCACACAGCCAGCTTCGGCTGTGTCACAAGCTGATGGCACTGTGGTGCCAGGTGCCCTTAAGCGCTAAACAAAAGCCAGGACAGTTCCATTATACTGTTGGAACAACTACGTCAAAAACTGTAACTGTCCCTTTCTTTGCCTTTTAGCTTTGGTGCATGGGACAACTCGCAGGCCTAGTATGAAGCATGGTGAATTGCAGCCCCGCTCACTATCCATATTGATAATTTTTTGATTTTGCTACCATGGCTGCAGTAATAATTTACACTGATGTTCACATTGTGACTTTTAACTACATACCAAGGAAAAGCCATTTAACAATATCCATAATTGAAAGTAGTTTGCTAGGTTATGGGGATAATATATTTCCCATTGTAAGAAATCCTGGAAAAATTAGACTGCCCTCTTCCACCAGAGCTTTCTACCACCTTGCAGAGATTGGGCCTTTGAAAGACAAGGCAAACAGATCCTCTGGAAGGAAGGCTTACAAAAAAAAAGACTTAAAGCAGCAGCAAGAACTTGGTTGTCATCATTGGAGACTCTGGTTGCCAAGAAGGAAATCATTAATCAAGAGTAGGAGATGACAGAAGTAAGAAGTTAGAGAATATTAGTTTTCATAAATCTTCACTCATCTTTCAGGTTGTTGCTCTGAGTCATAACCTATTTCCAACACAAAAATAAATTATTGCCCCCTAGAGCAACACAACTTAGAGCAGAGAAGAATCCTTCAGACAGAATTAAGAATACAGGGCAGACTGTGGCTTTGTGCAAAACAGTCCATATAACAAAAGGTTACTAACAATTAAGTTAGTAGTTGGAAATTCATAAACTGGGCAGTAAAAGAAAATAATAAAAAAAATACTTACTTTAAACATTGCTGCTTGAGGCTCCCCTAGTTCATGAAATGGAGGTTTGCCTGTTGCCATTTCAATAATGGTACAACCTAGTGACCAGATATCAGCTGGTGCACCGTATCCTCGTGGTCCTTTATCAATGATTTCTGGAGCCATGTACTGCAATGTTCCTAGGCAGGACAAAAAGGATTGTTACATTTTATATTAATTCTTATTGAAGAGAATAAACACACCACTAAGCAATCCAAAAATTGTCAAATGCAGCCTGTATAAAAAAAACAACCACATTTGATTTCCAATATCAATACTAAAACTAGACAGAAAGTTACAGTTCAGCATTTTTTCTATAAACTTTTCTCCCTTTCTAAAACAAATCTTCAAACTGCTGAAAATATATTCATAATCCAAATGCTTCCTCAGAATCTAAAATTATATCAAACAATTTTTGCAGGCGCTAAATTGTAAAGATTCTGTACGTAAGCGGTGATGAAAAGCAGCAAAGTGACATACTCTTCATGAGAATAGTTCTTCTTATGTTTACCCCTATAATGAGAATATCAGTGCAGGACAGCATCTAGTGATAGAGATGGAAGGCCTGAAGATGGGATCTTTAAGAGTAATACAGCTACTGCTAGAGAGAAGAAAGCTAGAAGAAAAACAACATCATGGAAAAAAAATTACAATTCTATACTGGAAAGTAGAAGTAGAATACAAAGAATGCAAGCCCAAATGGGTGGGTAAAGTGTTAGAAGTAGGGAAATGTTATTTTTCTGTTAAACTAGGGACGCACACAGTTAAAATTATCATTGTTTTCCAAGCACGGTTTGTTCTCAGAAAGCTGTATTGTGGTGCTTTCTTAGAGGCAGGGGCAAATGTCTTCAGGAAAAACTTGTGTGAAATTCTTGGCCACTGCCATCATACCATGATCTCACAGCATCAGCACTGGTAGGAAACAGCTCCTCCAGAGTCAGGTGGGCCCCTGAGAAATATGCCCACACAAGCAGTAGAAGACTTGCTTTGGGAAACTAAGAGGTTCTCAACTTTGTGAAGTGCCTCTGGAAAGACAGCCACAAGACACAATGAAAGAACTGAAAAGAAACTGAAAGAATTGAAAGCCTGAAAGAATGGGACAAGCAGAAGGGTTAATCATGCTTGCTTTTTACAAATTTTTGAAAAAAAAATATAAAATTTTGCCAGTCCTTCACCATAAACAGACTAAGATGTATTTTCATTCATTGTAATATACAAATTACATGATAGGTATTTTTAGGATGATAACTATTAGTAATATTTTCTTTGATAGTTACTTCTTTTCATACTGGCAGTTCACAGGTCTCTGTTTCAATGTAGGTGTAATTTGTTTTTCCTATCAGAGAATTTGTTCTTTAATATTACTGGTGAAGCAAGATTTAGTCAATAAGGACTTAATAGTAGCCTTAAAAAAAAAAAACAACATCTGCAGGAAATACCTGTAATGATGATGATAAGGCAAAACTACATAATGCAAATGAGGTAAAATCTCAACCAAAAAAAAATCCCTATGAACCACGCGTCCAAGCACTTACTCAACTTAATGTCTTTTTGAAACATACAATAACATCTACATACAAGTAGACGAATATACATTTTAAAAAGGAAAAGGTGTCATAAAAATAAGGGAGTTGGGACAATACCACCAAAGGAAAAATATCTGGAAAAAAATATTGGTATTGCAAACTAGTGACAGGGAATTTCAAAAAGTTAGTTGATAAAACTGTTTTTGTACATGTAAGATGATACAGATAAAACTTTTTTTTTTCATTGTTTTTTAAATCTGACTTTTTACACAAGGAGAATCCTGGTTGTAATCAAGGTAAATCAATTACATGATAACTACAAAAATAAATGAACCCATCATAAATTGCAGTTCAAGGAAGTCTTTTTGATGTGCTTGGGATTTTTGACATCCAGAGTTAGAGAGAGAGAGAGAGAAGAAAAATCTATTGAAACTTCTAAAGTTATACATGTTGGCAAAATAGGGCCCTGCAGTTGGCTGTTAATGAAGGAATCTGAATGTCTTCAAAGTTTGCTTGTAGACAATCTGACTGTAATACTAGTTATAACACTGATAAACAAAAAACAGTAAATAAATGAAACCAAGATGGTCAGTCTGGAATCACTGATGCTCAATCACATATTAAACCAGCTAACAAGAGAACTTTACAAGAAGTCAGTCCACACTACCAAAGGAAACCTATAAACACCCTCATTGTTTCAAACACTACAATATTTTTTCCACATTAATTCCTGCTGGATCTCTTATAACATCTTTAAATTAAATCATTTTTCTACTTAAGAAAGCAATGAAATTACACTGTGGTAAAGCTGTGAACAATTAAGTAAAGGACGTAAAGGACGTCTGGTGAAGATAAAAGGGATTGCATATTAGCATGCTCATTAAACATGATTGCTGTAGAACAACAGTTCAAGCCACAGCTTTGCCTTCAGGTTGAATGTCTTGAATGGAGGAATATAATGTTTAAACCACTAGCAGTCTGACCCTTGAATCATCTGGATTGCATTGCAAAATGCCTAAATCTGCAAAGTTTATGTACTGAGTTAAGAAACTTAAAAAAAAAAATCTCAAGAGAGCTTTTAAGCCCTACCTGGCCATAGCCCCCTGCCTCCTCATTTTAAATCCAAACTGAGAACTTAAGTAAAACATTTCTTCTTATGGTAAATTACCCCCCTAAGGCACAAACAGGACAGCAACCATACAAGAGAACAAAGAGCCCAAGGAAAGGTTTACCTCATTTTATTACAGTATGGTGATTTTCCATCAGATACCGTGTCTCCATGTATCACCTCTAAGAGCAATCAGTTGCTGAAAACCCACTAAAGAGTACATAAACACAGGCAAGGACTCAGTGATTTTCCTCTAGTGTCTGCCTCAGCCATAATAGCAATCAGCCATAACAGTGACTTCCTGGGCCAAAATTAACTTTTGGATCATCGTTTTTAATAACCACGAAAGGATCTTCTGCCGTGACTTCATCTTTTGCCTTACTGAACCCCTTTATATACTTAAAGTTCCCACAATATCCTGTAGAAATGAGAAGCACTGTACTGCTATACACCACACCACTTGTTAGCGGACTTCTTTCCCATGGAGTATAACTTCATGGAACCAGTCTAAAAATAACGGCAAAGACAGATGTTGCAGGCAAAAACTGAAAATATTCTTTTCAGGATATCTGTATGTATTTGAGAATTATTCATCCCACTGCATAAGGAAGATGATTCCTTAAAAATATATTTGTTAAATAATTAGTTTGGAAAATATGATGGAACTCCTTAAAGAAATGCTTCAGAAGCCAGCACTTAACCAGTGTTGTTCAGAGATTGTCATTTCTCTTTTGCAACACCTATGACCTGAAGAGATTGCTTTTCACAGCTCTTCATTGTAAACAAAACATTCAAATGCTGCATTTGTGATTCCAAGCTGTACAAATAATACGTGTTTCTTCTCTGTAAAGGACTCCTAATACACCTTGATTTTAATTAAGAATCATTAAAGCATTGCAGAAAACAGATTCATTTCAAATATCTTCTCCCGATGAGACGTTGATCTTAACAGGCAGATGACATGTGCCTTGTTAAGATTAGGATGTAATTTTAGGCCAAATTTCTGATTCACAAGATTTCCTAATAACTTACTTTTCTAAACAGTTTTTTACTTATCTTTTCAGAACATTCACAATTTTATGGTCATGGCTTCCTTTGTAAGAAAGCTGGAGGAACTGCAGAATCACCACCGGATAGATAAAAGGAAGCCTTGGTTGTCGTCTTCTGTCTTCCACAGGACTCAAGTCTGTGTCAATGGATCATTTTTCATACTTAAACTGCAGGCCAATACCAGACTTGTGATTTGTGGTACTAGCTTACACATATGGCCACATAACAAGTGAAAACATCATGTTACTTACATTTTCCACTAAAAAAAGAATTTACTATGTGACCATTTTGTCCTTTTTTCAGTCTGGAGTTTCAGCTGTTACTCAGCAAGTTTTGTTTTCCCGGAATGTTGCAAGCTCTTATTATTTTGTTGTGTAAGGAAACTTTTCTCTAATATGTCTGCCTACTATTTTCATCTAAACGGCTTTTTCCTGGTGATAACAGCATGTTAGCCAGTTGGCTGGGTTTTAAATTTAATATCTCAAAACTGAAAGTATTTGGAAGCTTGTGTTTGGTTTGCTACACATTTAGACACGCTTTAAAAAAAAAAAGTGTGCATGCATGAGTTACTGCTATGAGGATTATTAAATGAAAAAGTTGCTTTAACTCCAGCATTTACTGATGTAATTGCAACAGATCAACCGCTACTGCATGAAAATCACTTAGAATAAACACTATTACCACATCACATTCAAGTCATTTATTAAAATTTATAAATAAAAGGAACTAAGTAACATTAATAAAGAAGAAAGAAAGACTGTGTTTGTGGTGATCACCCTTCCACTCACTTTTCCCTGAAAATAAAGAGACCTAATCCTATTTTCACCACGAATCCAAAGAGCGTCTTGTCTCTAACTCCAAAGCTATCCTGGATCCAGACCTAGATCCTAAGGAAGAATCTCTACTAAAAACACCCTTACAAACTCTGTTCAACCAGTCTTACCTGTAAATGTTTCAGTGCATGGATTGATTCCTGCCAGTCGTTTGGAAGTACCAAAATCAGAGATCTTTACCACACCACTATAAGTGTTCACCAGAACGTTGTCCCCCTGTGGTTTGGATGAGAGAGAGAGAAGAGGGCATGGGTGGAGGGGTTGGGTGAGACACCTGAATACAGACTCCAAATCGAAATCTCAATACTCCTTCAGGTTTGTGGTTATCTTTGTAATATACTTTTCTGCAAAGGAATTTTCCAGGAGCACCAGGGAGAAGGGGTTTTTTTATTCTTTTCTTTTAAGCTTCCATGAAATCCTATCAGCAATTCTACTTCAGCTTAGAGTAAAACTAACTGAAATAAATAAAATGAAGAGCAAACGACAGAAGAAAATTTACCTTTATATCTCTGTGTACAATCTGGTTCTCATGGAGATACTTAAGGCCTTCCAGAATCTGCTTGGTGTAAAATTTAATTGTGGGTTCTTTCATTGGGCCCCACTTAGATCTCAGGAGAGCCGAGAGGCTGCCTACATGATTTAAGAAGAATGCGTAGTAAGATAGCAAAACACCAAGATTAGTATTAAACATTTAAGGCCAGATTAAGCTTAATTTAAGCACTAACTTCTGAAAACATTTAAGACAGAGGAAAGAATGTTCCTCAAAACAACCAACTAATGGACATTCAGAGTAAGAGACAGGTCATCTACAATTCCCCTACCTGTAAAGTATCTAATATTTTCTTAAATAACTTTAAATAAGTTTAATTGTGAAGCAAAATAAACAGTCTTTCTACTTCTGTCCATATTAAACTAAGTGCAGTGGTCTACTTCGTGCCAGAAAAACACAGACAAAGGGATTTTTAAGTCTTCACCAACAGCTCTCTAAACTGAAGTTTGCTGAAAGAATCTTGCATAATCTGAACATCTGGTTTCTTTTTAAGACTGGTTGCAGAGTTCAAAATAACAGAATTAGTTCCATAATATCCTGACATTAGCAACTAATCACAGCACACTCCACTGTGCATATATTAATAGGGCGGGGGGAAAAGGTAGGTAAACAGCAGCAGCTGATATTCTTAACGAGTGTAGAAAAACAAGTCTAAGTGTTGATTTAAGCTCGTCGTATCAGCGTGTCATACATGTGTCAAAGTGTCTCAGCTAAACAGAAAAAAAAAATCAAAGCTTTTAGGTGAGAAGGCCACAAGATTTCAAAAAACAAAGAACTTCCCATCCTGAATGCCCCAGATAAATTATTTACACTTCGAACATTTGTGTCTGGATCTTCCATAGAAAGCCTGATTTTTTTTTCCCTGTTTTTCGTATTTATGTTTTAATTTTGCAAATTATATTCTTACAAGAATTTAAACACTCATCCTGACATGTACTTGACATTGAACAGCGAATAGCAAAAGGGAGATGGGAGAATAACCTGGGGAGGATGTAGAGGGACTTCACATCTAAAAATGTAGAAAAGGCTTGCGGAACAAAACTGGAATTTATGAGCAATGGAAGCATACCACTTTTATCTCTAATTTGTCTAAGTAAAAGCAGTGTTTGGATGCAGCAAGTAGAAAATAATATTCACTTTGCCCAATCAGGATTACTGCTAACAGAAAGCTATCTTAAAAGTTCAATTTATCATTTAGGTGTTCTGGCTAAAAGGAACGTACAGCTTAAATGCCACTATTTTATCATAAGTGTATTGGACACCAAACATTAAATGACTTTCTTTTAATGACCTTTCTCTAGATTTTTAATATTACAGGAGGGGGAGAGGGTATTTGGATTTGTATGCTTCAAATCTCTTCTTTACATTCAAAGAATGCCACTGGTAGTTAACATCTCAATAGAAAAGCCAAACACAGTGCACAAACACATTAAGTGCACATTTTGGCTTCCACTAAGTTTAGCATCCCAGCTGGTTTTGGTTTCTTTGAGAGACTAAGCTCAGAATGATACAGACCTCCTGGCACCTGCTCCATAAAAATCTTAATGTAACCATCTTCTGAAACAGATCCAAGATACTGGACAATGTTCCGATGCTTTAAATATTTATGCAGCGCTATCTCTTCATGAAGAGGTTGAGAATATCTATTGAAAACAAACAAATAAACAAAAAAATAACAACACACATATAAAACAAGGAGTAACTCATGATGTGAGAAAAGGTTCTAGGCTACGCTTAAATGCTCTTTTGCAAACAATGGATTTTAGGGGTATTGATGCAATTCTCAGTAAACGTCCATGACATTCAAAATGCAGTGTGACTGTCTGCCTGCTGAGGAGTACAGAGGCGGATCTCATATGAACCTAGTAGAAGAAACATGTCCTCAAGGAATGTATTTACACATGACTCTCTTCTGCATCATTCTGTGGTACCATCTCTGCCTTGGAAACTCCTTTTATCCTTCTCCTCCTCCCTGAAAACAGTACAAATGAGATACAACTGCAACTTTAAAAATGAATTATTATTTTTTCTAGGATTTATGATATATATAATCTTATCAAACTATCATTTTTATACATACATTATATATATGTACATACAAATATATATACACACATTTATAAACTCTTTTCTGAACAACTGAAAGTCGTCATTCTCACAAGGGCACTGTTGAATACTAGGAGGAAATAAAAATTGCATGTTAGTTTTCTGGGATATTATAAACTAACCACTGAGAAATACTTGTTACAAAGAACAAAGTTTTCAGCAAACAACTACAATTTTGTTAGCAATGTGTATACGTAACAATTCCCTTGCTCTTACCTGCTGTCTCTCTCAGGTATTTCTTTGATGGCTATTCGGACTTGATTGCTAAGGTCTCTTCCAGCATAGACTATTCCGTAAGTACCTTTTCCTAGAACTACCCTGTCACCATTCTCATCATAATCATATTCATACTGCAAGCAGAAAAGATAAACAAAGCAGTACACAAATTTTAATCAATACTGTAAGATTACGGAGAGCTTTAACAGTTATGTACTACTCTGAGTACAATGCAGTACAGTTGTAGTAAGTAGGTTACCCACCAGCCTGGTGCATTATACAACTTCCAAAATTTCCACGTTACTTCCTTTATAAAACAATCTTCCCTAACCAAATTCCAAATGCATTCACCCAAACAAGGAACACAGCTGTAAACAAAATTCAATGAAACAATGCTGTCAAAAGACAGTTCAGATGTCATATCTGAGAACTGCTGACAGAGCCCTCAGAATATGTAAATGTATGGAACATATGTATGAAATCTATGGTTAAAAAATAAATAAAATTGACATTCTCATTATGCCAATTTGGATGGACACTGTTCTAAGACCCTATATACTCATTAGAGCTTAGCTACAGCAAAATTCATTTCTGATACTCTCCTAATTATGATTTTTTCTCCAAAAGGAAAAAAGACAAAAAAAAAAAGGCCCATCTCCTGAAAGGGTAATTAAATACTACGGTTTCCACAGACCTTTTCTATCTTCCCAAGTCCAGAAGGATGACCCATATAGGAAAACTGCATATTATTTTCTGTGGCTGTATGTGAGTTTCCTATCAAGAAATCTTTTTAAATGGCCTATTGATATTTCTATCCATAACTACTTTTTCTGCTTCCTGCAATAATACTATCTCATACAGAAGGTAACCTTGAGATCTAATACCTTGAAGTGAAGGAAACACTTTTTTTACTGTGTGAGTGACAAAGAGGCTGTGGGGTCTCCCTCCTTGGAGATCTTCAAAAGCCACCTGGGCATGGCCCTGGGCAGCCTGCTCTGGGTGTCCCTGCTTGGGCAGGGCTTGGAGCAGGTGAGCCCGGAGGTCTCTGCCAAAGCCATCCCGTGATTCTGTGAAGCACCTTCCCAATCTGCTTTGCAGTTCTGGTATTGCAATGTCCTTGAGTCACTGAAATTCCCTCTCTCTTCTCAGAAAAGGTGGTATGTTTCAGGCCACTATCTGGAAGGAGCTAAAGAAAAACTGTCTGTCATTTATCCTAACAACATACTCTGTTCATTGGAACTAAAATTAAGTCAGCATAGCTTTAGCACAGTTTCATTTTCCATGTTTCAGCACTTCATGGTTCATAACATAATCTTGGTGTATGATAGGCACAACTGACCCAAAACACCATATGTAAAATTTGTCAAGTTCTTTGGTAGTAGCATATCCATCCTTCACAGCTATCATATGACATAAAACTGTGCAGAAAAAAGACAGCAGTCACATTGCAGAATTTAAGATTGACAGCAATCCTATCTGCAACGGACTAATCCAAAGCCAACTCTATAATTACTGTAGAGAAACCTATGTTCTCTAATCTGGGTCCCATGATACATGAAAATTATTGAGATTTACAGTTCCGTGCTAGTTGGCAGACATTTTAATAGACTATATATATTAGATGTCATTTGACATTTGCCTCCTCTTCAACAGCCACAAACAAAATTTGAACGAATCATTGCTCATTGCCAAAGGTCTGAATATGTGAACCCCTGGATGTGCAATTCAGGCATGAGGTGGGAGCAAACAAGTGTTTATAGCTGACTTCCTGTATGAACATGAACCGCAGGACAGTCTGATCTCTAGCATATCCAGTTTGGGGTATAGCAGGGACTCTGAAAGTGATCTTCTTCAATCTCAACATGCAGAAACAAACATCCTAAGGTAGAAAGAACTGCCAAACACACTCACCTTCCAAATCCTTTTTATTTGTAGAACTAAACTGTAGTTGCTTTCAAAGAACACTGCAATCTAAAATATACATCCCCTTGGGACAACATTTTCACAGGAATTCTAACTGAAATCAGTTTTTCTTCCCCCAAATTGTGCTCAGGGTTATTTTTCCCCTTCCTCAAATACTAACAGCTGTTTTAATAATGATAAGAATTTCTCATTTCTCTGTGCTTGTCAAGACAACCAAGAACATACAAAGCTGCATTTTCCATGTGGTATCTTTTTAAAAGTAAGATCTCGGGTTGCAGAAAGGCATTAGGAGTCTTAAGCTTAACAAATTAATCCTCCCCTGCATACCTTGATTTCTGTCATAATTTCCTGACCTAAGACAGTAAGAACAAGGTGATAATTCTGAAAACATCAGGATATATAAAATGATTCAGGATCTAAAGGATCCTAAGGATCTTAAGGATCTAAAATTAATTTCTCTAGTCATTTTTCCATGTGTCATTGACTGATGCAGGATTGTCTCCTGGTGCACATTCGCAAGTGCTTTTCCCAGTTCAGTTTTTAAGACTCAAGCCCTGGTGAACTCCCTTCCTATGAGAAGCTGTTATACAGCTGAATAGATCGTGGTGTTTGGAGGCTTTCCTACTGTTAACTACGTTCACAACTATGTAATGTAAAATCTTCAGCTATAGATTATACTCTTTCTGATCCTATATAACGTATGTATCTGATCCACAGATGTATGTATTAAGCTGGACTTAACAGATGTGTGTATCTTGTCCTTTTCACTTGAGGAGAGAACTCTCTGATCATTATGCATAAATTTTAGTGCAAAAACTCTTCTTCTCCACAGTATGCAATTATATTCAACAGTACAGTAGAGGGCCATCTGCTTTCTTGATCCTCTGCTGAAGCCTCAGGTACTATGTTCACCATTGTAAAGGCTCTGAATTGTAAACAAAACAGTATTGCTGGAATGGGACAGTCAGAAAGATACCCAGTTCAAACAAACCACAGCAGGGTTTTACACTCATCAGTTCGATTGACTTAACTTGCTTGACCGCAAATAAAAGGCACAACCTACTTTTTGTTGTGGATTTTCAGAGTTCAATACAAACAGAAGCACAGAGTAATTGCTGCTATAGATGTAAACATCTGTATGGAGGTGAAAAGTTTGTCTTAGGAAGATTCACCTACCGTAACCTGAGCCTACCTAAAAGCTAAATAATCCTTTCCAAGTTTTTCTTCTCTGTAATGATTATAAAGAAAGGCTACATTGACTAGGTTCCTAGCATGTATGTTTCAGTGATAAATCAAAAGCACAATGGATGAATCTAATCCTAAATATCTCAAATCACTGTGACAGATAAAGTCTGTCAAATGAACTTACCTGGAGTTGTAATAGTAACAGATACTGGCCAGAAAAACCAATGTGTCTTTGCTAAATGTCTTCTCCTTGAATTTATTTCATTTTGTATCTTTTTTATCCACTTGAGCCAGCTGATATCAGATGATTCTTATCCATAGATTGTTTGCAGTGTAAATACAAAATCAGTAACACACTTCTGCTGAGATTTATAGTTTACAGCACTAATGTAATTACATTCATTTAACGAAATACTCGTTTCATTAAAAACAAGTGTTTTTTTCACATGAATGCAACTCTTATATACAGTTTTGTAAGAGTTTAAATTTCATATGTAATTAAGGAATTTAAATTTTATTTATTATTTTTCCAGTATACCGATATGAAAGTACATGGAAAATGGAGAAAATGTCTCAAAGTTATTAGATCTTTTATTTTTGACATACCTCCAATGTGTCTCCATCTATTTCCCCTTCTAGTTCCAAAGTACTGCCAACTGCATCAGACAAAATTTCCTTCACCAACCCACAGAATCTAAATGAGCAATAAATAGCACAGGATCAAAGAAAAACATCCTTTCAGGAAGAGATTAAACGGATTCTTCACAAGGTGGTCTTTACGTGTAAGCAAACAAACAAACTGAATAGCGTATTCAGACATGGGCTTCCTTCATTATTTACTTTTGCCATACTTATCCTACTTAAAATGAGAAAGAACATCAAGTACCCTTTGAAAAGCTTAATTATTTATACAATTATTTTATTTGATACATCAAAACCATTTTTTTTATCGTAATTGCATATTAAAACCCTGGTAGATCCAACTCAAATATTTTTGCTGTACACTTTCATGGAAGGTGCTTAATATGGCCTTGTCTTTACAAATGTAATTAGGGAAAAAGTTAAGATACTCAAAAATTAAGTATTGATTTTCACTGATTCAGTGCAGTAGTGCATTCATGACATTACATTTGGTGGTTCTCTGGGTTGTGATGAGAATTCTATTACTTTCAGTTTAATTTAAATGTTTCCATGGACTTTGGTTGCAAGCGTCTTTTCATACTATTTCTGAAAATCAGATTTGGTCATTCTAGACAGGCATCTAGAAAGACAACAACACAAAGCAAGTAACATATTTTGAAAAACAGAATTTTAACCGATTTCATCTAGTTCTCTGGGATGGAAAACCTTAAGTACAAGACCACATTTTCCAGTAGTCCCTTGTGTGAACTGCTAACTCTTGTTTTGTTTTCCAAATTCCATAACAAATGGTTAGAAATCATTAAAAATGACTATAAAACATTCATAACAGCTGTTTCATTGACTAACAGAGACACATTTCTGGAACAGATTCCTGTTGAGCATTTAAAAAGGCATAAAAAAAAGTGACAATGCTTCACAAGACAAATTGTGATGCCAAATTAATGAACAGGTAAAAATAATGTTGGTATTTCCTATCTTTTAAGCACTGCACTCCATAGAGCCAATGATTTTCTCTAAACTTAGTTTACTCTGTGTAATACATAAACAATAATTATTGCAAGAAAAGTAAATATACAATCCATCCCCAAATACTGGGTATTAACAAATTACTCGTACTTCATTCAGAAGGCCCACATGCCAAATATCTGTCCCCAGATAGAATCTGGTCTGTAAAGATTTAGGTCTGAAATTCAGTTAGTATGCCCTACTGTTCAGAGACAACATAATGATTATCAGAAAATATCTGAATATCAGAAAATATCTGAATACATGGCAAACCATAACAGGTACCCAAGATACAACACAAGCTAGAATTTCCAGTACACCTAGTTGTTCTTAGCTAAATCAAACTGAACAGGTACATAAGGGGATCTAAATCAATGTGGTGCCTTACGTGACATGGCCAAGAGACAGAAAAAATGGATAATAGCTATAAATCAGAATAAGCTACTTTAACTTAAACTGACCAGAACCAGCTGACAAGTGTAATGGGGCACTGCTCTCATCATCGTATATATCACTGAATTTAGTTCATTGATTTTTAATCAAGAAAAAATAAATTAAGAAAGTAAAAGAAAAAATAATTATTTTCCTTGAGTAAAATTGTCAGCTTTCATCCTTTACTAAACTAATTATATTCAGGACAGACTTTGCATACAATACCCACACAAACGGAACTCACCTACTACATTGGTTTTCTGTAGAAAAGTAGATTTGAAAATCATCAGAGTTGTCATGGACATAAAGAAAACAACATCGTTCATCAAACTTGGAAATACTGTAAAAATTAACATTAAGAAAAGATTATTTTGGATGTAACCATTAGAAGAAACAGAGCAAGGAGAAAGTTTTTGTTTGTTTGTTTGTTTGTTTTATTAAGAACTCTTAACAGACATCTTTTTCATAGTTCATGACTTCAGAGAGACTGTTTGCAATTATATTTGTTTTCAGTACATTTAGACACACTGAGTTTATTTGTATATCCTAAAGACTAAATTCCTACACACAGTTTGATGAATAACTTAGCTACTGCTTATTTTGGTAAAATACGGATATATCTGAAGTGTTTTCAGGTTTGTTTGTTGTTCTCCTCCCCAGTTCCGTCGGATTTCTTGGTATTTTCCTGTACCTCTATGGAAAGTGAAGTGCTTTGACACCAATCCAGCTATCAGGAAAGCCTTTCTTTTAAGCTTGACAAATATTTCATATTTTTATACTTCCATTACTCTTACAGTAAGACTGAACTGCAAACTACTTACAGTGTAGCAGATCGTTCACATTATATATTCTTATGGCCTTAACGGTAAGAAACAAGTTTCAGGATGACCAATATTTACTCCAAACTGTAGCAATAATTCTGAAAAAGTGATTATTTATTGCATATTGTGTCTTTCTAGTGTTACATCTAGCCCATCTAAATGCATTGAAGCTAAAAGCGAAGAGGCCATAAAACATAATATCAATATGAAAATAAATCTAGGAATGAACCTCTTATAATTCCAAACACTTCAGTATCATTCTGCATAAATGCCAAGTTATGATTGCCAAGGTACTGTCATTATTTTTGTGCATAAAATGAATAAAATCATTTTGATTCTTTCCTGATCTGACTAGTCAAACCCTCAGACCTTGCTTAGCCTGTGTTAAACCAGTTAAAATACATGACAATAGACTATAGTAAAGGTACATAATGTTGTAAGACCAATTTGCTGTAGCATTGTTTGGGGCTACAATGGCCTGTTCCAAAAAATTAGAATTTTGCCAGAAGATTTTTTTTTCAGAAATATTTGAAAATATACTATGTCATTCTGTAATTTGGTTCTGATATAGCAATTCCTAGTCTAGCAAGGCAGATTAGCACATACCTGGCCTGAGAACTAAATCACAAAACAAGATGATCCTTCCATGAGCAAATACAGGATAGATAAGACAGTAACTAAATACTGTATTATGTATTATACTGTATAATACTGTATAATGTATTATAAACAGTGTTATATGTGCAGCATATAAGATGAACTGGGTAGCATAAATACAACATCAAGGTTTAGACAGAGCATAAGTTAATCAAAACCGCAAACTTTTTTTTTTACTAAAATAAATGCAATTTCAAAATTATTACAATTCTAAGCTGTCATATACAAAGCAAACATTCAGATCCACTAAATATAAAAAGATTGCTTCTTTAAACTTTGTAATCCCCGGCAGTGATTAAGAATCAAAGCAAATGAATTGCTTGTCTCCATTTAATTAGTAATCTTTCTCAGACATGATTAATATGTGCGATGTGTTGACTGAAGGTGATTAATGTGTTTCAGAAATGTTATGCTGAGTTATGCTCAGTCAGCTCCACAGTCTTTAATGATGGTAACTTCACATCCGCTCACACTGCAATGCAGTAACAAAATAAAACATCACGTTGGACTCATTTAAACCAAAAACTGCTCTTAGATTCTACCATACCTTTGGTATTTGCTTCTATGTCCAAATCCACTGTAACAGTCTTTCATAGCAATTACCACTCAACATATTCAGATTTTTTTTTTCACTGAGCTTATTTGCTTAAGAACGTTATTCAAGTTCACAGAAGACAAACTTGGGACTTAAAATTTAGGTGCTTATTGTCAAAACCAAGGCCCAGAAAAACTCTGCTTTGAGAACTACAGAACTCATTAGGTATGTAAATTTATGCTATTCAATCATCAAGTTTTTCAAGCACTTAAGCTTATGCACTTACATAAGTGGACCAAGCCAAGAGCTATTTATGTCCCTGGAAAGGACTGACCCACCAATATAGTGACTCACAAATTCAAGCAGAAGGCAAAGGCCCATCTCATGTTCCCTGTGCTAAAAGTTTCTCTGGTTCTGTGCTACAGCCTGCAAAATACAGACAGAGAGCAAGAACACCATAGACACTGCCAGATTGTCCAGGTAGGTTTCATTTTGTTTTCTTTCCTGGTTCACTCTCATTTTTCTGGCAGCAAAGTAGCCAAATTTGAAAATACATAAAAGCTAAGCTCAAGTTTAAAAAAGCAGCTACTTAATTGAAAATAGGAACTCAACAAGAGAATACATAGACACAAGTTAGATGAGTATTCTTATGAGAAACATATAGCTCTGACCATGCATGAAAAGGCAAACTCTTCTCTGTTGCCGTTTCAAGCCAGGCTGGACAGAAGAAGCTTTTATACCAGGTAATGCAAAGCAGAGATGTAAGGCAGAATTCAGATTTCCCACTTAAGGAAAACATAAAACATACATTAAAAACAAACAAACAAACAAACAAAACACTTAACTGTTTTCAGGCATACCAACCTTATTCCCCTTATGGAAGAAGCTGTAAAATTCCATTCATGAATCTGTTTCTGTGAAGAACAAAGCTGTATCAGATTAATACAGACACTGTTTAACCTTACTGTTGAAAACAAAGTCATAGCATGGTGAACAAAATAAAGTTTTTCTAGCATCTCTCTTCCATTCCTTCTTCCTTCCTTCCTTCTTTCTTTTCTTCAACTTGCACATGAGATTGATATATAGGTCAGAGAAAGACCATATGTCACTGTTTCCCTTTTTTGAAGAAAAAAGGATACCGACAGTGCAGGATGAAAGTAAAGGGAAAATTTCCTCGTGCAAAATTAAATTTGAATAACAAAGTTTGAAGTACAATTTACCAAACATTATGTTTTGACTCAAACCATCATTTTTTCATGTAAAGCACACTATGCCCTACTCTTATCCAGGCTTAAAGGGAAAGGAAGCTTAATACTTCTTCCTAAGAGGTATTGAGCCAACAGCTATGGCTCAGGGAGCAAAACAAAGGCAGGACAATTTATGCCTAGGAATATAGCCCTCCATAAATCTCCAGTTAGTAGCTGTGTTATATTTAGCATCACCAAATACAGACCAAGAATTTGTTCCATAAAGCATAGTTATATCGTTACATTCACTCAAAGCAGTAAGTAGTACATTGTTTTGAAAAGACTATTCACGGATCCTGGTAACTATATGATTGTCTGTTGCTCTAACATGCCTCTCTCCCACGCTTTGTCTCTCTACATTTTTAGTCTATCCTCCACCTACATTGTTCTGACATTAAGGGGGGGTCAAATACATTCCAATGTGAAACTGAAATTATTTCACATTCTTAAGAGATTATACTGTTCATACTCCTTTCCTAATCTCGTAATCTCCAATAATCCAAGACACCAAATATTTAATCTCTTGATATTTATTTGTCCTAGGCTACCATTTTTTTCTAGTTCCTAATATTATAACTGTAGAAACTTTGAAAATTCTAAAAAAATCTTTAAAAATTCAACACAATACTGGTCTTTATCTTCACTTTTTATCTAGCTTTGAGCTGCATTTTAATAAAAATACACGATTCTAATGAGAAATATGAGAAAAGCAAATAACCCAAGCACTTCTAAGAGCTACAGACAAGATAAGTGATACAGGTCAAAAGCACCTGAGTTCTAATCCTAGTACCTTCCTTTCGTTTTCCTTGTGAAAAGTCAATTTTCACATCGACACAAGAGAGAAATTGAGACTTGTATTTCACAAAAACATAGCAAACTTTAAATGACTGTAAAGTGCTCCAAAAATCTACATGTGAAAAAGTGACTTAATCACAATGAATCAGAATACATGAAATGCATCTGCTGGTAGTTTTACCATTTCAGTGGGAGAGACATGCCACAAAGAAAGAGATCTTTCATCTGCTTCATTGTTGATTGAAACATACGCAGGCTGGTAGACTTTAGTTGGTTCTATCACCAAAACCTGGAGAGAGAGAACATTTTTCTTTAATAAAACAGAAGCTAGCACATGACAGCATATTTAGAAACAAAACTAATGCTCTGGTATAGACAATGGGTAACCACAAAGTAAGGCCTAAAAAATTTCCAGGGGGAAAGAAAAAGACAAGGTGGGGCAGGAAAAGATTGTGTTCCTGTGTACAACCAAACAGTATGATAATTATTTATGCTAGGAGACTTTGAAGTATTTCTTAGAATCATTTTAGGGTGGTGGGTTAAATGTTTTTTAAAAAGTAAAGATTAACTGAATATAGGAGTTTGGTTCATGCAATGAAATAATAGACAGTTAAGCATGTAAGTATTGTGTTTCGAGTCAATTCTGGTTATATCCTATCCAGAAACATAAGACAAAGAAATTTATTTGGACATAACATCTTACTGGAAATCTCAGTCCATTAGTTGTTTCTTTCGTTGCCTCAAAAATTATATCTAGCCAGAAAGTCAATCTTTCTTGTCTAGGAGAATGTTCTATGGTGAGTTTCTTGAAACGCTGAATTAACATCAGATTCTGAACTAATGATTTCAAGTACCTAGAATGTATTGAATTAGTGAGTTAACAGAGAGAAAACAGAATTCAACTAGATTCTAAAAACACTTAACTGGCTTATACAACGAAAAAAGTAACTTCAAATGTAATCCGAAGCAAAATTAAATGTACTCTAAAAGCTACCATGATGGAAATGTTTGTGCTGATTTTTACATATTTCTGGAAGAATAGCTAATTTAGTCTAAAACTTGAGGCATAAACTCACTTGGACATTCACGAACAACATCTTATTGCAAAAAGGTACAGTTACATGAGTTACATGGTGGTTAGACAAGACATTATGAGCTAGAAGATGGCAGAGGACAGAACAACAGCTATCTAAATTGAAAAGAATTGTTTAACAAGGAATCATCGCTAATTTCTAAGTTCTTTCCTATAAAACACACTTGAATGGGATCTAAAGCCAACAACGACAGGTAAGTTAATTTCTTACAATTTCCCTTCCTCATACTTTCTTTTCTGGAATAAAAGAACGGAGTATGAAGTCAGAGTTACAAAAAATCCAAGATGGAAAAATCCAGTTAAGTTATCCAAGTGTCTACAAAACAGTTTTACTTTGTGTATTTCCCAGAGTTGGGTACTTGCACTACAGTCTTCAACTACATACCATACTGGAGGTTTCAGCTTAAAAAGTTTCTCTGCTGCTTGTACTGCTTTACTAACATCATTAGCCAGCATGCTCACACTGAAGAACTGTCCCACGTCCCAGTAATTGTTCATTTTTTCTAGACTTCCTTTTCTTCCCAGTAAACTGTTTAATCGTACACCTGTAAAATTTCAGTTGAAACATTCTTTTATCAGTAAAATACTGATAAATTTTTCAGTAAAAGTCTAATAAGACTTCAGCAATAGTGATAAAAAAAATGATTAGTGATTCAGCATTAGTGATAAAAATAAAGAGGTACAAGGGTCCACCACTTAATATTGCTCAATACAGATGCTAGGCCTGAAAATAACATCCCCAATTATGGCTCAAACAGCCAGAATTCCCACCACACATGGTGCCGACATATCTGTTGTGCTGTTGTATTGGTTTTACGTGGCAAGGTTTTTGTAGCAGTGGTTCTGCAGGGGTGGCCTCTATGAGAAGAGCCCAGCAGCTGCCCCATGTCAGATCAGAGCCAGCTTCAGCCAGCTACAAAAGGTACCTGCCTCTGCCCAGAGCCGAGCCAATAAGCAGTGTTGGTTGTGCCTCTGTGAGAGCAGATTAAGAAAGCTAAAAGAAAAAAAAAATACCATGGCACAAGAGCAGCTGGGAGATCAAGGAGAGTGAAGCAGCCCTGCAGCCCCCCAGGTCGGTGCAGCAGGAGGGCAGGAGGTGCTCCAGGCAGGCAGCAGCAGTTCCCCTGCGGCCTGTGCAGAGGCCCCTGGTGGAGCAGGCTGTCCCCCTGCAGCCCACGGGTCCCACACGGAGCAGATCTCCACGCTGCAGCCCGTGGAGGAGCCCACGTGGAGCAGGTGGATGTGGCCTGGAGGAGGCTGCGGCCCATGGAGAGCCCCCGCAGGAGCAGGCCCCGGGCCGGAGCTGCAGCCCGTGGAGAGGAGCCCACGCAGGAGCAGGGGGTCTGGGGGGAGCTGCCGCCCGTGGGGGACCCGTGCTGGAGCAGTTTGCTCCTGGGGGATGGATGGACCCCGTGGTACGGAGCCGTGTGGGAGCAGTGCTTGAAGAGCTGCTGCCTGTGGGCAGCCCCCGCAGGCTCAGTTCGGGCAGGACGGCATCCCGTGGGAGGGACCCCACGCGGAGCAGGGGCAGAGTGACCATGAGGGAGCGGCGGAGACGAAGCGTCAGGGACTGACTGCAGCCCCCATTCCCCGTTCCCCTGCGCTGCTCAGGGGAAGGGCGTAGAAGAGGGTAGATGGAGGTGAAGTTAGTTTTAGTTTGCTTTCAGTTTTTTCGTGCTCTAGCTAGTTAGTAATAGGTAATAAATTACACTAATATCTGTATGCTGTATTGCCCACCACGATAATTGTGGAGTGATCTCCCTGTCCATATCTCAAACCTTGAGACCTTTCTGTCACATTTTCTCCACCTTTCCTTTTGAGGAGGGGGACTGAGAGAGGCTGTGGTGGGAGTTCAGCTGCCCAACTGGGTAGAACCACCACAGCTATCTGCCTCCTGATTCTTAGTGTAAGCTGTGCAAGTCTGTGTCCTCAAGGCCTACATCTGCAGAAAGAGATCAACGGCTAGAGGCTTATGCATATGCAACCCCAGAGAAAGGGCATGGGAATGATAAAAAGCCACCTTTGCATTCTTCACGTTTGAGGCTCAGGTATGCATTTAATTTTCAACTATTATTTTTCTAGGAAGAACTATTTATTTGTTTCTATTACATGGTGCCTTCATAAACCTATAGTGGTGAGTTTAAGATAGCATGCACATGGTTATTGTCAGCTAGTTGCTAACAACTAGTCAATGTCCCAGTGGATCTTTCTGTGTGACTCTTCCATTGGATGTCTCAGTTCAGGGACACCAGATATTCCACGGATTCTTCCCTGGCATCCCTGAGGAGAGCTGGACCACACTGTGCTACTTCCTCTCTTTGTCCCCTGTTGGCCCTGCACTGGGATAATCTCTGTGGTGCTGGAGAGGCAGTTTACAGATGGTGCTGAAGTCTGTCATTCCTTGTTCCCCTCCCATCTCTGGAGCCCTTCAGGTGGGCCTAGTCACTAGAAAGCTGCTCCAAGGCAACAAGGAAAAATATGGTCCTTCGAGATCCCTGTATTTTAGGCTGCCACTCAGGACGTGCCACTAAAAAGTCTGAACCACATTTCCACCTATGCAACCCATCTCTATAAACATTCTGTTTTCTTCATAGGGAGAGAGTCAGAAAACATGCCTGTGGCAATGTGTTTGCATGCCTACCTATTTTTCTCAGTTCCATTGAGCTTTCAAATTGTTGTCCTGCAACAAGTAGCAAAACTGCAAGGTTAATTCCAGAATACAGAGTTGACTGGAGTTCAAATCCTTTCCGATACCTGCAGAGAAAAGTCGGAGCTCACAACTCGCTGCATAATAGAACAGAAATACCTCAAAGTTTTGATTTCTCTTTTAAGCTATTAATTTACTGGAAGGACTTTATGGCTAGTTAGTACCTATGACGCTTTACAAAGAGCAATCAGAACAAAGTAGCTCTTTGTCAAGTGAGAAAAAAAAAACTTGCTTAATATTATCATCTGCCACCTCCTGTAATTTTGTGACAATAAAACTTAAACTGGTTACTGCAAAACTCTTAAATGCAGTAGAACATAATTTTATTATTCATATAAGAAAAAAAAAGTGTTAATGCAAGTTTTACATAAAGGCTCCTAGTCCTATGTTTTAAAGCTTTACATTCATTAGAGGTAACTGAGATACAACGGACAAAGGCTGAATACATGCCACTAGGTGATGTAGCATCAAGAGATCGATCTGAAGTCTGTAAATTCACTACTGCCCATCCACATTGCACTAATCACGTTGAGGTGATTAAGGGAAAAAATTGAGAGAAACAGAGACAGACATATTTTTACAGTTACAATACATACCCACCTTGCTCAATTTTTTGTACTCATCAGTAGTTTGTATGATTATATAAACATACATACATAATCAGTATGATAGTGAGAGCATGTCTTAAGAAAATTCAAAGTTCATCAATATTGTTCCTTATATATAGGTAGTTCTTTGCATTTCCTAGGGCTCCAAGGTGGAAAACATCCTTGCACAGAGGACCAGTGTAAGTCCCATGACCTCACTTGCACTTCATTTTGGCCTTGAAGCAGATTAATTGTGAATTTTCTCTGCAAAAAGGTGGGTGTATCACTCTATATTCATGATGGTCTATAAAGAGAAGCAAGGAAATGTATCCAAATATCTGGTGCTTGGTAAATCATTTACTCAAATTGGGCTATTAAAACAAGGAAATGAAGAACATTTGAACTTCTAATTCATACAGTTTTGCTTTTCATAACCATAAAAGTCTGAAGAAGTTTTTAAACAAATATATATATATTTTTCTGTTACCATTCAATGGCATGATCTCGACTATTGGTATCTTTACAGTCAGAATCAAGAAACATATCCTTGTAGATCCTCCCACATAAGCAAAACATATCTGGAGCAGGGTGATCACATGTCTGCAGGACTTGAAGCATGACTTGCAGTGCCTTCTCCCTGTCACCTGCATTATTTCTTCTGAAATCAAATACAAAGAATAAAATAAATGAGTTCAGATCTGAAACAGCAACTGCAAGATGGCGCAATAATATTATCCCCGTCTATCTTATAAGCCCATCCATCACTGCTATATACAGATTTTACTTTATTTACACTGATGTATGAGTGTTGGTTCGTTGATAAAAACAAATGTATTCTTTTCTCATGGGACTCTACTTCTAGCTCACCTAAGAACTGATTTAAGCTCAGAATTCCTCTATGAAAAAAAGTCTGTCATCTCACTTGATTCTTTCCCGTGTAAGTGGGCAGACTCTGCTGATATTCCAGTGAGGAAGAATGTTAGTTAAGCGATTGGTTCTGAAAATGCTGATGATTTGCAGCAGTCTGGCTGATAGCTCATTCAGCTATGACCAGGATTTGTATTATTGAATCCAGAGGATCCAAAACCAGTATTGGACAATACTGACTGAGTACAGAAGAAGCCAGGTCAATTCTACTTCAGACAAAAGAGTGATAGAGATCAATATGGGGACTTAGAACTACAAGAAAAATAAAAGGACAAAACTGATTTGTATTTATCTCTTAATTAAAATTCTTCAGTTTGGAGAAAAATTGGGGGAAAAACAGCTGTCATAAAGCTTGTATTTGGTCAAATATATATCAATTGCATCAGTAAGAAAAAAACAGTGATTAAGTATCATTTCAGTTCCTTATTATTATTAAACAGAACATGAGAATTTCTACCTCACTTTACCTTGTTGGTCTTTAAGTTTAGAATTCACTATTTATTGCAAAATGTCGCTTAGAACAAACAAAAATGTTTATTTGCAAGAGTAAAGCAAACACAGCTTTAGAGCTTAATAGCCTCTCCAAGACATTTTTTAATCACTCAAGAGATCTAAAATATTTACCGACCCCCTTTCAGAACTGTTTACAATTTCCTGATCCCTACCTAGGTATTCAGGAACAGGCTTACAAGTACTATGATTACTTTGTCAGCAGTATCAGTAGGAGATAAGAGTTTCTGGTGAATCTAGTATTTGCAGACCCTGAAAGGATTAATATGTACTGCAAAATGGCTCAGTTTCTTAGGTAACCACCTGATGCAACAAAACCAATAACCACACATCTGCAGGAAAACAACAACAAAAACAGGCTGCTGTGCACGTTAGGTGATGGAAAACACGTAATAAGATTAAAGAGATTTGTAGCTACCTGTGCAGGCTTTATCCTGCCTTTAGTGTCAGTGGCACAGAGTAAACTTTCACAGCAAGTACTTGCATATTTTTGGAGCATTATTTTCTTCAGATTGATTGTTGTTCTGAAACTAATACTGGTCTTCTCTAATGAGCAGACAAGGAGAAACTTGGTATCTTCTTTTAGTTTTACAGGAAATTAAATGAAATTTTAAAGTGTGGGGGTAAAATCCATAGCACTGGTCACAAGCTTCATACAAACCTCTTCTGAACTAACCAGAGTCTCTGAGCTAGGTATCGTTGTTAAGATGAATAAAGAGAAAACTGGGTAAACAAAGCTTAGAACAAAATTGGGCCCTAAAACATAAGTCCAACAGCTCCCAATAAGCACATGCATAACGATCAGAAAACTTGTCATGTGCTGAAGCTTTTGATGAAAAAGCAAGGAATGCACGAGCACCTAACTTACAGCACTTTCATATGAAAAAAATGACTGCTTCCAAGACAAGACAAATGGACTCAACTCTGTCCTGCCTGAAATCAGGTTAAATTAACAAAATTAAGGTATGTTTTATATTGGTTGAAACAACTTTAAAAAACAAAACAAAACAACCACCACCACCACCAACAAAAAACAATGCATAAAGCAAGACTGATTAAAATAGGACAGTGCACATATTGACTCTTTTGGACATCAAAGGATGAACCTGCACACACTGAAAAAAAAAATACGAGGAGCATTTCATGAGACCAAGACATAAAGAACCAGTGTGTTAGAGACCTCAAAATTAAAGGCTTCTATCTCATAGTAAGGAATGCTATGATTTATTTGGTTCATATAAGGTAAAAAGCAAATCTTCATTAAAAATATATTGTTCAGTGCTAAATTTCATTTATTTTAAACAAGTATACAATAACACAGGATATTATTAAACAAAAATCAGTTTAGACACTTTTATATAAATGGTATTTTTCACTGCGGCATAATTTGATGACTCTTGGGCAATATAAACCCAATTACAAAAATCTACAAATTTAGGAACAGTTATAAACCTATCAAGCAATCCCCAAAAGAGAGGACTAACAAAGAAAAAATAAAATAAAATAATAAATAAAATAAATACAATAAAATAAAAATTAAAAAGGTCACATAATTTAGGCTACAAGCAACTTCTATATGTCAACATGAAAATATACTGTTTCATAACATACAGTACCTGTTACACATGACCAAGAAAAATTTTCGCCTGTTATTTCATACCCCACACTTTAGGATCTGCACGTCTGACAGTTTATAACTTGCTTTAATGTGTCTTGAAAGCAGGCCTGTAATGCTATCAATGCAGTAAAAGAGATTACCATATATTCTCAAGGCTGTAGCACTGGCATCTATTTTATTTGCCCAATATCCATTAGATAAGCTTCCCCAGCCTCCTCAGTCCCCACATAGAATTGTGGCAAAGTGAATCACAAAATTGCAGGTTGGAAGAGACTTCTGAAGGTCATCTAATAGGATCTCCTGCTCAGAGCAGGACCATCTCCCAACAATAGATTTTTCTAAAAAGCTGAATCTTTGTATTGGGTTTATGTGACAAGGTTTTGGTAGCAGTGGGGCTGCAGGGGTGGCCTCTGTGAGCAGAGCCCAGCAGCTGCCCCATGTCAGAGCAGAGCCAGCTCCAGCCAGCGCCAAAAGGGACCTGCAGCTGGCCAGAGCTGAGCCATTGAGCAACACTGGTTGTGCCTCTGGGAGAGCAGATTTAAGGAAGTGGAAAAAAAAAAAAAAAAGCCTGCTGTACAACAGCAGCTGGGAGAAGGGAGTGAGAAGCAGCCCTGCAGCCCCCCAGGTGAGTGCAGCAGGAGGGCAGGAGGTGCTCCAGGCAGGCAGCAGCAGTTCCCCTGCGGCCTGTGCAGAGGCCCCTGGTGGAGCAGGCTGTCCCCCTGCAGCCCACGGGTCCCACACGGAGCAGATCTCCACGCTGCAGCCCGTGGAGGAGCCCCCGGTGGAGCAGGTGGATGTGGCCTGGAGGAGGCTGCGGCCCATGGAGAGCCCCCGCAGGAGCAGGCCCCGGGCCGGAGCTGCAGCCCGTGGAGAGGAGCCCACGCAGGAGCAGGGGGTCTGGGGGGAGCTGCCGCCCGTGGGGGACCCGTGCTGGAGCAGTTTGCTCCTGGGGGGTGGATGGACCCCGTGGTACGGAGCCGTGTGGGAGCAGTGCTTGAAGAGCTGCTGCCTGTGGGCAGCCCCCGCAGGCTCAGTTCGGGCAGGACGGCATCCCGTGGGAGGGACCCCACGGGGAGCAGGGGCAGAGAGGGACCGTGAAGGAGCGGCGGAGACAAAGCGTCAGGGACTGACCGCAGCCCCCAACTCCTTGGTTACAGGCCAGCTTACACTGAAGTATATTATGTTTCTCATGGTATGACACACACCAGTCACTTTGGAGACTAAGTACTAATTTGAAATAGGCATTTTTCGTTGGCACTGTTCAGCACACAGTTTGTTAGCCTCTTCATTTCTGGGATACAATACAACTTAAACAACTTTGCATATACATGCAGTGAAGTCCTAAGGGTGCCCAGGGGTGTGCTCATGCTCTCTCCTTATATCGTACACACAGCATCTTTCTTAGCTATTGATATTTAAGGTAACTGAGACGCTAAGTTTCAAATTAAAAACTCGTGAACTGCTAACAGCACCAGAAACATGCCTTCTGGAAATCAGTCCTGTCCCCATTCCTCACCTGCACCATTCTCTAGGCCTCTCCCGCTGAAAGCTCAAAAGTAATTTGTTGGGGTTTGCTTTAGTGCGTTCAAGTTTTCTCTGTGTTTGTACTAATGGAGAAAGGTTACAAAACCAGCAATCATTCATAATTTGCAGAAAACTGAATCTTTATATAAATCTATCCTCCTTTTCCCTTCCCAAATTTACATGATAAACAGAAAATTTACTGCCGCTGTCTCAGGAAGTCACTGAGCCACAAGTTGGTGGATGCAGTGGGAGTATTTGGGGAGATTTTATCACTATACATTTTCTGTCTCCATACTCTTCCCTAGATATCTGCTACTGACCACTGTCAGATGGGAATCTAAGCTAGCAAGAAATACACCCTGAGAGATTATGGCCATCCTAATGCTGTTTCTCTCCCCTAACTCACAAACATCTCAAAAATCATATTGACATCAGTCTCTTACCTGGAACAACGCTGCCTTTCAGCAACAAGCAAACTCTTTTTTTCACCTTCTTTTTCATTTTATAGCTTCACACTTCCTTCATCTCCCTTAAATCCATTATCTTCTCTGAATCCTTTCTCCATTGCAGTCATTACAATGAGTCCTTATTTTAAATATCCCTAAAACAAAACTTGTTCACATTTCATAGGCTGGTTGTACCAGCTTTAAAGCTTTGGAGCCAGAACTACACTCAGTGAACAAAGTCTTTGTCCAATGAAGTTAACAGGAACAGAAGGGATTTCACTAGGACAAGAATTAACTTGTATTGCAAGTACGAGGTGATAGAATTTTTTTCTTCTCCTTCACCTTTTTGTTCACATCTTTTCCTGTATGGCTTGTTTCCATCTGTCTAGCTGGAGACTACATACTACGAAAGACCTTATATCAGTGAAAAATAATTTGTTCAACGGAATGCAACTTTAGTTTCCTTTGTATGTCATTTTTACTTATTGATTTACCTTCTCTTATTAGTTTAAGCAAGCAGATTTCTTGAAGAGCTATGTACAGGAGAACAAACAAAACAGAAACATGTTTCTGAAAACCTTTCCCACACAGCGTTACATTCAAAAACAGTAACCTGTTTTTTTCCACTGCACTCCTATATAGATCTTGATTATCTTGTGATTTCAGCCTTGAAGCTGCTAGTTTATGGCATGTATTGTCATTAAAACACCTGATCTCACTGTCACATAGCAGAGAGAATGTGAATGAGACAACATCGTGTTAGTATAAATACAACCATTCAAAAAATAACTGGTCTTTCTAGACAACAGTGTGTGCATTTATTATCCTATACAACACCTTAGCTTACAATAATATGCAATTGATATTAAAATGTGAATTTTTCATTTTCTTGCACAAAAATAAGAACATTGAGTTAGTTACAGATGTCACGGTGACTGCATAGCAGATAATCTGAACTGCTAATAACTGTATAGAAAAGTACAGCAAAAAATATTTCCAAAAATTCATAATTTTTGAGACTTGCAATAACTAATTTTATTAGAGTTATTGCACATAACCTTTACTTTAAAAGATAATTATAATTAATTTGTGAGTTAAGACATTTCACTGAGGATGCAATTTGATTGAAGAACCAATTTGATTGAAGAACATTTGATATTCACAAAAGTGAATGAGGAAACAAGACCCCAAATTAAGCTTTGAGATTGGAACTAAATTTGCAGGTCTTCAGATAGCCGTGACAATGAAAAAATAGCATTTTTTTTGCTCATGTACACTTCAGATGTTTCATGCAAGCCTCTTATATGAAATGAGGAACCCCATGATGTGATTTTTCTAATCTGAGTCATCAGAGAACAGAATTACATTTCAAATAACCCAGTGCATTTCAATGGGAATAATTTCCTATAGCTACCATTACTCACAATTACTAGTGATTTTCTACTTGCACTCTGTTAATCCCTTCACTTGGTAATTGCTTTTTGTGTGTGCGTATTGTTAAAACACAGCATGTTGAGTTAAATAACAGTGACTGCAGATGCCCTCATCTTTAATAAGTGAGGACAGAACTGCCTTGGAAAGAGACCGAAGTCTTCATAGCTTTGGCTTCATGCCTGGCCTGGTCTGAAAGTAGCCAGAATCTACTCTGTTTTGAACAAAATTTGACATAACCTTTGCCTCTTTGCAAGCTTCCATACTTTGAAACTGTGTAACATCTGGTAACTCCAGCTTTGGTAAGTAAGGGTAACTGAAAGGTATTCATTCAAACAAGTATACTGCAAAAACTTTGCTATGCAGAACTAAATTACTGAAGTAGATCCTAAGCAAACATCCAGTTGACATCCATCTTAGCATTTGAATTAACTATAAACATCTGTACTTCGTCTACTGTATATATATACACACACACTACAGCAGCAGGAAATAAAACTATGAAGAACAAACTAGCATCCTTTTTCATTACTCTCCTAACCCGATTACAAACAAACAAGTAAAATTCATAGAAACGGATTGCAAAGCTTTCCTGTTCCATTGATCATGATTTGTTCTGCTCACATGACTTGCTCAATGCTTTTTAGATAATTTGAGGCAATATGAAGTACAGAACAAGAAGCCGTTCACTTAACTCTAAAATGATTAAATAGGAGAAGGTATTCTATAACCTTTCTTTAGAACGTGTTGTCACATTTACTTGCTTTCTATGAAAGAATGGTGGAAAACAATAGTAGGCTTTTCAAAAATAATTAGAATAGCAATAAAAATACCTTTAAAATCTTTTTTCATCATTTGCACCCCCCCAAAAAAAAAAACCTCAAGCAAAAATGTAACTGTTGCTTATAACGAATTCACATGATACTTTAAAACATTGAAATACAAAAGGCATAAATATATGCATACAACATAAGAAAGTAAATCAAATTATTTTACATGCTCATTTCCCTTGAGAAGATGCTTGTTAAAAAGGGGGGGGGGGGGGGGGGGGGAAGCAGGGGAGGAAAGGGAGCAGAAAACAGACATAATATTGGAGAACCAGTTTTAACATCATGCCATACATGCAGGTGGTACTCCTACCTTCTTTTCATGAATTAAGATAGTCATTGGATTAGATTTCCAGGCAAAGAAATTATTATTGCAAGAGTATCTGGAAACATTCATCCATTCAGATTTTCTAAAACATCAAAATGAGGGTGAAAACTTCCATCATGCTTTTTTCTTTAAAAGAAAAAGCTCCTTGTAGACACCTCCAAGCTGAGAATGTTTACTTAGAGAACTTCATGCATTTTTGTGTTACTTACACATCTGTGAAGTAACACTACTGTTCTGTTTCTCCATGATGTGGTGATGAATAACTCAGCTATTGCAACAACAAGAATGAAAGGACCCACAAGGAACTTAATGATATTTCATGTGTGGGGTGGAGAACTGTGATGTATAATAAAAATGCATTTATCATACTGTACAGGCACATCTTTGATAAGCAGAACATCACAAAATATTGAAATACTGACCAGCTGACCTCCAGCTACACGCACCAGGCAAAGCTCTAAATGGAAAAAATCAGACAGCCTTCAACTAGACACATATTTAAAACAGAGAAATTAAAATGGAAACAATTCAGAAATTTCTTAGCTTTCAAGGATCTTGGAATATGAGAACATCCTTTCACAGCAGCTCACACACCTCACCTACTCCTTACATTATGCTTGCCTCCCAGGCAAGGTACACTCATGGACTGAAGCAAAGAGCCATCTACCTCTGAAACAGCCACAGACAGCCCTCAGTGACACAGCATCTTACTTCATCCCAAAGGTGTGAATACAAATATTGAAAACATTCATGTTGCACATTTGGGCTGAACGTAAACTTGAAGATGTGTCCCATCCTATGCCTAAGGTAAGATATAGTCAGAACTAAATCTTAGTTGGGAGGCAAAGAGAACAATGTTTTTACACCAACCCACATCTGCATTAAAGAGAGCACTCTCTACTTCTGTGTGGAGTCAAAATTAATTAGCTTAGAAAACTTTAGAGGAATGACTTTTTGCTCTCTAGAGCTTCTAAACAAGCAGTCAGGAGGGTGACCTGGAAAAAAGCTTGGAAACATGCACAATCCCATCATTGCAAATGTCCATTACTAGCCTCAAGGTTATTATTAGACATTAGAGATGACAAATTTAAGGTGCTCTCAATGCTCCAAGACGGAAATCTGGGAAGAAGGTATTGATCTGGAAGAGAGGCTTTGCTTAATAACATGCTATGTGAATCAGGGTACCAGAAACGTACATGCAGATGTCTGCTTCTCTATAACATACAATAATACTAAGTGCTGTACTGTCCTGCAGAGTACTCTGCAGGCAGGCCCAGGCTTGCTTCGCTCACGATCCAAGCCGGGTCCGACCCAGGCTGTCTCTGAACCAGAAGACATGCAGCTAGGCTGGAACGGTGCCCAGCCTGAAGTCATACACCCTGTCTCTTCCCTTAACACGGCTTGTTAACTTGGATCCAGAACTGCACACAGCTGTGGTTCAGGTTGAGCTTGTGTCCGCTGAATGTACCAGCAACGGCCCACGGCCCTCAGAAGTGATCCCTTACCACTTGCCTGCCACATCGCTAGCTCTGTGCAGCGCTTGAACAGCACTGTCTTGAAAACACCGAGTGCAATTAATTGCCAACAGAACTCAGTTACGGATGCCAAGAGGAAATAAATGAACAACTTTCTCTGTTGTTTATGCTCACAGTTCCGGCACACTTTCATAATAAAATTAAGCAAACATTAACTTCAGCAGGCTTTGATATTCTTGCAACTACTAATTGTTTTGCTTTTGATGTATTTTGTCTCTGGTGCGCTCAATTAGCAATACTAAGCAACATCTAGACTGCTCTGTACACTAACATTAATAGAATCTTAAAGGAAAACATTGTTCTGTATTTTTATAAACGGATTCTAACAAAACTTCATCAAAATTATTCTTAAAAAAATAAGTGGTTCAAAAATCCCAAAGAAGATGCTAAAAGCAATACCCTGGGGGACTTTTTTTAACTCAAGTGGACTTGTTCTGAAAATGTTCAAGTCCTAAACTCTGGACTTTGGTCCCGCACTTTGTTCCAAGAAGGCAAAAACTTCCGTAGAAGGGAAATTCTGCAATCTTACTAGTGGAAAATTGGTCATTCATTTCTGAAAAAAAAAGTTCTGTAGCAATGTTTAAATTGTTCCCATAACAGAAGTGGAGTCATGCTGGTTCAGGCTAATGATGAATTTAATGAAATCTGCCAATGGAAAAAGCAGGTGTGTAAGCAAATCCATTTTGTCTTGTCTTAAACAAGGGCTCTGTTGGCAATGCTGAAACAACACAGAAGATTTAATGTAAAGAATTTAATACAAAGAATTTGAAGACAAAGAGGGCAAGGAAATGTACCAGTTTTAATATGCACATGTAAATGATGAAGTTTTAAAAACTGTAGTCTGATCAAATCAGGGTATTTTCCTAAGGACAAGGCATGATCCTGACCCTAACATCTTGAGTCAAATTCCCAAAATAATGGAAAGTTGGAAAAACTTTCTTCAAAAAAAAATAAAAAATTAGGGCCAAGTCCTTTTTGTTGAAACCACTTATCAAGAAAGCAGCGTGATATCTTAAGGAAACTTGAATTTCAGAAGCTTTCAGAGATCAAGCCTGCAGTTTTTAGGGGTTGGAGGGAAAAAGGTGGAAAATCATACCATAAAATGATAACTGTACAGCCAGGAAGCAAACTACAACAAGGTTTAAAGTATATATCATCATAAGAAGCAGCAAAACACTGGTTCCTGCTTTAAAATACTGTCTTGTGTTGTACGTAAAAATTTTATACCAAAAGTCCATTTTCTCTTATTTTTAGGCAGCCAAATGAGAAAAGTATCTTTCATATCTTTCATTAGATGTGATAAATACCAGAGCAAACTGCAAAATTCCATCTTCGTGTATTCAGATCTAAATTTTCTGAAAGATATACTTCAGGAAAAGAAGTTAACAGACTCAGTAAAAGGTTAATCAGCTAAGATTTAATAGTACATGATATCAGGAGTGGAGGAGAATCAAGACAACCAGTGTTTGTTTCCAGTCTTAAAACAAACAACACCACAAAATCAAAAACAAACAAACAAAAACACACAAAAAAAACACAACTATGTATCTTGAGTTATATGTAAGAATTATATATTTGATGTCAAGAACTAAATATTAATAATTTGTCCTCCTCCTTATTCAAAAGGCTTTGTCATCATTCAAGTTTGGGTTAGGGTTCCAAACATCGGTCAAGTTATCCTTTTCTTTGAGAAATTTGGGCATTGTCAGGTATCTGATGAATTTTATATCACAGACATACTTCCAATTGTAATCAATTCACATTTCAGAACTGTTTTCTTTTTCTTTTTTATATACAAAAGCATTTTAAGTAGGTTTTACTCCAGCCTTCAAAGAAATCTCTATAGCTAGTTGTCATAAAAGCACAGACATTAGAATTATGCACAGCATCAGTCCCACCTATGCTGTATGCTCTAAATGCTCTGTATTACTACTGCATTCTTCAAAGATCACTTAAGACTACTTGCTAGTGCATCACATTCAGATGATCACTCAGCCTGTTAACAAACCACCAGATCCTTTTCAAAAATCACTTCCTTCTATGAACTTTTCAACTGGCATGTACTGCGTTCTTTGTTCATTTGTATGACCTTGCATATAGTTGCATGCGAATGAAGTTCTTTTTGTAGTGAACACATTATATAAAATGCTGTATGAAGACTGTTTCTTGGCATGGAAATGAAGAAGCAATATCCGGTATTTTTCTGAGCAATGTTTCTGTATTTACTCCTTAGTTTGATGAAACTGGCAAATGGTACCAGACTTATTACAACTTCCAAAAAAAATGCCACAAGAAAAAAAAAGTCTGGTGGGGATTCCCCATCAACAACTGTTTTTCTAGATCTGTAACTAAATTCTTATAATCCTTTTGGTGTCTTAATCCCATCCTGATGTTGCCTTTTTTTTTTTTCTCTCTCCTTTAAGTTTGATTGCAGGTCACAACTTTTAACAACATGCAAATTGCATCTAAGCAGTTACTTTCATTATTACATCTAATCTCGTTTGTACAACATCTACTTTCTGATACAATCATCATATGAATTCTTTAGAAATAAAGCAAATATTATACATAGCCACTACAAAAATCTGTAGCTATCTAGAAGAGTTCAATAATATATTGTTGTGCTTCGTAATCTAGGAGAGCTAAATCAGTAGAGAGCCTGTAGGTCCAGATTGCATTTCAGTCTTTCAAGGAAGCTGCATCATGAACATGTATTCACAGACCAAGCAGTACTTGCTAACTATGACTTCGATAACTCACCAATAAGTCTATTATGCTAAACTTTTCAAGATGTTCAGAATAAGCAGTGACTCAGAATAAACAATCTCAGCCTGGCCAAGAACCCGCTGGTATCAGTGGAGTCTTTCGCTATTACTCTGGTGGCCTTTGGAACAGATCTTATTGTCTGAACTATACGTTGAAATATAAACTCATGTGGAACAACAGCAATATAATGAAACATCCTCAAAAAATTATCCTTACCGATTCAATGCAAAAGCGTAATGAAATTTAATGTTGTGTTGATCAGCCAGATCACAGGTAGGAAGCATTTCAAGTGTTTCTACCAGCTTCACCATAGCATCATAGTCCTAGCAGGAATTCAAATAAATAAATAAATAAATAAAAATGAAAGAAAAAAAGAAGCTGAAGAATACCGCCATCAGAGGAAAACATCACTAAACTAATGCATCGTGACTAGAGAGTATCTCAGGTGGACTGTTCCTAAAAAAGTCAGTGACAGCTACAAAACTTTTAAAAAATAAAACAGGGACTTTTCTATCCACGTCACCCCACGCCTTTTCTTTCATTCATTGTCACATAAACATTGCTGAAGAGGCCGGTTTACTGAGATCATAGATGGCCTCACACTACTTTATCTGTTTGTTCATTATGTATTTGAAGATGAATACATTTCTCAAAGGGACCTTTCAAAAGAAAGAAAACGCTCACCAGAGATGATCGAAATGAAGTTGGGTAAAAGGCTGCATGAAAATACACATCTCAGAAAGGAAAGTTAGGTAACAAAGGGCAATATGGTCACCCACAGCTCTCATGACTTATTTATACTTACCAAATAACCAACTTAGCTTCTGATAGAAAACATTGCTGTTGAATGGTTTGAAGTATGTTTTAAAAGTGATATCAATACACAGATTAGCTGTGTTTTAGCAAAAGTAGAATTTATTTAAAAACAAAATCAAGAAAAGGTGCAGTTACATTTTAAAAAGAAATTAAGATTTCTTTGAATGATAGTTCTCAACTTGGGCACCTCTGGCCAAAACAGTGGTCAAGACAAATGTCTTTTCTTGGTTTCTGAAATTATTTGACCTTGGGGCAGAGGAAGAAGGGGAGGGAACAGAAAAGCAAACATCTTGCCTTTTTTTTTTTAAAGGAGATTAAAAATGACAGAAAACAAAGGAGGAGACCTCCAGAAGTCATCTAATCAGTGCCTCTTGTTCATAGGTAAAACAAATAAGAGTCTAAGGCCCCGCAAATAGCCTAATAGTCAAGTCAAACTGTTAATGCAGAAATGCAGTGTCAGCTTTGAATCACTGTTTAACAAATGATGAAGTGTGCAACAAATACCCAAAATCCCATGGTAAAATCATCTTTCTTAGTCTTTAGAAACATACCTGTATATCTCGGTAAGAAAGAAGCAGGTTTATGACAATATCAGAAGTCAGCACTTCAGTATTATCCATTCGAAGTTTAATTCTGGCCAGCTCCTTAGCAAGTTCATCTCCTTGATACTTCTCTCTAGCTTTTCTAATATCATTTAGCAGTGTTTCTTTATAATAGGCACTAAAGAAGTAAAAGAGATATTTGGGAAGAAGACTGTTATTTCTTATGAATCATAGAATCATTTAAGTTGGAAAAGACTTTTAAGATTGTCAAAGCCAACCACCAACCTGACCTACTAAGTTCCATCACTAAACCATGTCCCTTAGTGCCATGTCCAATGGCTCCAAGGATGGGGACTCTACCACCTCCCTGAGCAGGGGAGGGAAACCATGAAACCTGGTTGAATTTATAATAAAAGCTATAATTTCTAATTAAAAGTACCGTTTCCTCAGAATGAAGTCTACATTAAATGTTTCATCTAAGTTTATATTTTTCATTAAATCATTACACACGTTCTACCTTGCTTCACCTCAGCCTGTGGGGCTATATATATATATCAATACCAGGATTTTGAGATAATTTTATTACCACAGTAAAACTGCGGCATATTTTGGCCCATTACTGACCATGATAAACGTGGCACTTTGTATCTCTATCCTTAAGAAGGCAGCAATTGGAATAATAAAGTGACACAGAGAGAAAAGACTACTGTGATATAAAGAGGAGATATGGGGTTTTATAACCAAAGGAGGAAAGAAAATTTCAGACAAAGAAACCAAAACAAAAACAACCTACCAAAAGCTTATTTCATTGTAGTCTGTTTGATGAATATAACGCATAATGTGTATTAATATAACACACAACAACATTAAATCCCCCAGTAGGTGTTTTACACTTTATTTATACTAATATCAGTGCACAGTGCAACACCAGATATTTTATAGAATACAAATTTACATCTATATTATCAATATGGCAGTTATAAACTACCTTGACAGGCTACTTAGAGCTAACATTATCTGGAGCAGATTATGGAGTCAATATCTGGGAAGTCAGCAGATGGTGCCTGACATCCTCAAGTGCACACAGTGCCTTTTTTGTTTACAAATGAGTATCGCTAGTATTCAACTTTGCTAAACACTACGCCCTACACACAGCAAAGAAAAGTAAGTGCTCCAAAACATTATGTCTTCCATTGAATGCATATGATTTTTATAATGCAAGACAGCAAGGTCACAGTAGGTACTACTGGAAAGCTTTTAATAGTTGTTCTACTGTCAAGTAGAGGTTAGGCCTAATTTACCACATATTACCAATGTCAAGTTTCTATCCAGTACTGCCTTCTCCCAGGCTAATGATAATTAGTCCTTTTGTTAACCAAACCAAAAGGAGATGGTGTTTTTTGAAATTATGTTTTTCAAAAGTATCCAAATGACTTAGGAATGGAAGTCTCACTCTTAAGGAAGATTTAACACATAGCTTGAATAAATTTGAATAGGTTTTTAGAAGAAATGTGGGGTCATCTAGCTACTTCTTCTTCTTCATAGAGCTCTACCACAATAGCGTCTAATTCTGCACCAGTACAAAAGCCTTTTTCAGGCACTTTAGCCTGAAAATGGAAGAGAAAAAAATGGCTTTACTGCAGGGCTTTCAACACAATTATCAAACAGAAATCACTCACAGCCTTGGTCGTAAATGGCAGACACAAAATATACAGGTAGCTTTGGATAGCTCTTTCCCAGAGCACCATTTCATAATGACACAAATGCTAAATGGTACCAAAATTAATTGTTACCAGGACCAACTACTAAGCTGGTTGTGCTACAAATTTCCTGACTCCTGCATCGCCTAGCACAGCTGACCAGCTTTAGTGAGTTTCTGCTTCTCCTCTTGTCCGTCTTCTCAAAGTGGGCCTGTGTTGCCTCCCTGTAGCCTTCCCTCTAGCACTGCATTGGAGAAGGAGGGAACCTGTGTTTCCTCAGGCCAGCAATATCCCATTCACAGAGAACAGCATAAACTGGTGTGGATGGAGGTAGAAGGGCAAGGTGAATGTGGGCTGGGACATCTATAGATCCTAACAGTGGGACTGGGAGAGCACAAAGCACAAAGGAAGGCAATGGGGAAAGAGAAAGAAATCTGATGGCCCTCAATGCTACCTTATGCTTCAGACACTGGGGAAAAAACAACCAAGAAGCTCAGTCTCTCCCATTTTTTTCCAGAAAAATAAACAAAAACAGACTGCAGAGTACATGGAAAGCAATTCAGAGAGAGACACTTTCATCTCCAGCCCCAGTACTCAGAACTCCAACAATCCCTTGTATAAGTGGCTTAACAGTATCTCATTTATTATGTGATATCAGAAGGCTAATATTAAAACAAACAACAAAACATAGAAGGGTTACATTTTATTGCTGCCTTACATATATACTTATTTGGTGACAGGAAAAAAATGGTCTTTGGCTTTGAGTTCTATGAAGAGGCTGTGATTTTATCTTCTGTTACAACCTCATGCCCTGCAATTCATATTGAAACACTTTGCCTTACCTGTGGACTGACCTTGCTTACTGATATTTCAGGAAGTAACCATAAATCACTTTCTAACGTAACATGGCTAGTTAACTGCAACAGCTGCAGGACATTGATACAGAAAGCAGTAAAGTTAGAAGCCTCTTTAACACTGTATTAACTGCAGCAAAAAATCAATGCTACTAGAGATTCTGCATCTCTCCATTACATTAAAAAGAGAATATCAAAGGTTCTGGAAGTTTATGTGTTACAAAATTACCATGATGTAACATGAACATCCTTGAGAAGGCTGATAAACCTGTCCACCAGCGGGACACAAAGCGGCCCGAGGATATTGTCCCAGCTGGGTTGCATATACTCAGAAGCTCTTCGCTGGGCATCACTTTCACAGCAAAAGTAGTCAGCACATGGTGTGACAATGTACGGAATAAAATAGTAATTGCCACTGGAAGCCTAAAAGAAAAACAAATCTAGTTTAGAAAACAAAGGAAAGTAGAAATATGTTTCTGTATATAAAGAATTCTTTTACTGTCAGAAAAAAACAGCTAGATTAGGCATGGTGCACTGTTTAACACAGGATTTGCAAGCATTAAATTAAAGGAATTTTCTGTGGAAGAGTTACAAATATTAACAGGAGTAATGAAAAAGGGTCTGGATCTGAATAATATAATAAAGCTGTTCAATTTTTTGATGTGATGCATGGACCCCAAGAGGGCCTGGCAGGACAAGCTAACCTTCTGGTCCCACATTTTTCAGGTCAGGGAAGATGTATTTGCATCCTCTAGGCTTACTCTGTGCTAGGAAGGATATGATGCAGAGCTCACCATAAACCACAAGAGAAATCCAGAAACACAGGCATTTTAAGGACTTTATGGAGATGCTTAATCCAGAAAAGCTTACAAAACATCTGCTTCAAGCTGGCATTAACACCAAATAATAATAACAAAAACAACAACAACAAAAATAAACCCATCATGAAATGTCTCATAACATATCTAAGACTTTTAACACAAAATTCTCAAGGAAAAAAAAAAAACCTTAAGAGGCTACAAATAGCATAAATATGATCAAGGTGCTGAAATGAGAGAGAAAATGGGAAATGTCCTTCAGACCTCCAATACAATACATTCAGATTTTTCAACTCCTGAGCAAGACCCAAAAAAGACAACTAAGAAGTATTTCACAACTACTCTAAGCATCAGTATCCTATTTTGAGCTAAAACAATTCTCTGCTGTTTAATAGAAAAGTAAAAAGTCAGCCAAACAATGCACTCAGAGTAACTAAGTGTGAACCCTGAAGTCAGTGTGATACAGCTAATGAAATCAGCTACCACGGAATATCCTTCTGCTGTCACCTTGGGGATACCAAGGCATTAAATGCCTCCTGCAACATCATACTTTTTATTTTTCATGTCATCTAAACCTGCAGTAAAGCAGCAGCCATTTAAAGTTATTGTGAACAGTGGGAGAATGCTGAGATGCCTGAAAGAACAGATATGAGGATGGCGTGTTTTTATATGCATTAATACACTGGATAAGAGAAATAAGCTGTTCACAGGAAATAATAACAAATAAAAGTGTGCACTTACTGCAAATACAGACAGGAAAAAACATGCATCAGGGACATCCTGTTACTGATCTGAGTCTGTAAGGATTTTGAATTTTAAGTGATTTCTAACAGATAAAGATGGAGGTACAAGGCTTCTCCACTAACCTTGTGGTACAGTATCTCTGTTGCAACAATATCATTATCTGTTGCAATGTTATCTTTACTTCATACTAAAAAAGTTGGGAAACTTGCAACCCAAGCAACCAGTATGTTAAAACAATTTAGCCTGAGGTTTATTCAAATAAACACTAAGTTCAGCACCATACAAAAGCTGCTTGTCTACAAATTATGTTTTTAAGCCTGTAATAATGAATTAGATCTTCCTGCAATGGGGAAAAACAGAAAGAAAAAAAAAGAAAGTATGATGGATCTTGTGATGTAAAGAGAGCTGCAGTTATATCCTGAAAAAGAAAAACGATGTTCAGAAAATATTAATTGTATGTATGAAACACCATATTTGTCATGTTTGGCCAGCATCTCATCTGTTTGACCAAGGTTTTTGCCTCGTTTTGGATATGAAATCTGTTCAATTAAAAACACATTTGTGGGTGCAGAAGTCAGGAAGCCTGCACATATTTTGGCACATGACCTTGTCTGAAGAGCAGCCGGCACAGCTGTACCTCCAAAAATTAGTTTGCCATGTTTGGGAAGGGCAGTCCATACCCAGTTCATTAGGTGACAAGGTATGATTTTTGTGCTGCACATGAAGGAAAAGATATTCTGTCCCCTGACAGAGATGCCATTCAGTATAGCACCAAGAAAACCAAACATTATATGGCCTGATAGACACCAATCTCCAATTTTTTAGCTTCTTCTGTCCAGTATTTATATGGAATAAATTCTAAAGTCTCTTCATATAGAGGGAAGAACTGAACTTTCTAAAAATAGTCCTCCTTATCTTCATTATGTAAAAAAAAAAAAAAAAAAAAACAGTTCTGTTCATCTACTTTTCTTAAACTATCAAGGGCTAGAGCTGGCTGTAAATATCATCCTTACTTCTTCAGAACATCTGCTCTGGATGCTGCTCTCTGATACCAAAAGCTGTGAAAATTACTGTCGTGTCACACACCAACTACTGCTTTTTAAGATAGCAAATAAGTGGCACAGGTTTGTATTAAGGAACAATTATAGCCATTCCAGCTGCAAATATGTATTATGTATGAATTATGGCTTATAATTCATAGGTATAGAATTACATAAAATATAGAATAGAACTATTCTATACATAGAATTACATAATTAATATAATTATATGATTTTTGTAATTTATAAAGACTGTATGCTGAGTGGGTTTATTTCTGGATTATTAGCTGTTTTTATTATCTCAAGATTTTTTTTAACTTTAAAAATAAAAAAGAGTGAAAAAAAGCAAAAACTCTCAATAGCTCATCTTCCAGCACATAACATATGCCCAGTGTGCTAGCAGTGAAACTTTTATATTTGATCACAACACTTTAATCCACCAGAAAAATGTTATGTTTTATGTTTAGGAACATCAAAAAAAAAAAATAGGAGTAACTGCTGGTAAGTTGAGAAAAGGATCTGTTTTTCAGATGAAAATGGCTACAGGAATTAAGCACAGAGATATGCCTTTACTGAAGGAGTTAGGCCTACAAAGGCCACTTTAGGACCTACGCATGACAGGCCAAATATAGAGTGCCTTTTGTCTTAAAATAGTCCTCTAAACGTTTCACTAGTGCTGTTAAAAGTGAACATTTGACCTTAATAATGTAAACAGTTGTGTGCTTTTTGTTGTTGTTGTTTCTTTGTTTTTCAATTGTCCTGCTATAGTTATTCTGGTCAAACTGTTACTTTGTGCCATAGGTATTGTACTAGATCTCTACATCTTCAGAACGGGAATTATGCCTGCACAGCTAATAGCACAATTATTTCACTCTAGCCATGCCAGTTTATGTCACTTCAGTTTTCGCCACTTCCTCAAGGAGTGTTAGCAGTGCTTATCCTAACTCACAAAGCAGTTAGAAGAGAAGCACATAGAATGACAGAAAATGAACTGCATCAACTCAAAGAAGTCACACCCTTTGAGTATTCAGGGAGTTGAATCCACTGTTGTCTTAAGAATTAAGGTTTGTGCATTAGTTTTCTAAGCCATCACATTCGTATCCATCTTGTAATACAGGTGACTCTAAAATATCAACTTTATAAAAGTACTTCCTGTTCAAAAGTTGAACATATGTGGTGTTTTTGTGTAAATACTATGGGAGAGGTTATCATAAACCAAACACTCCAAGCACAAGGTGTAACTTGCAAGTAACAAGTACTTCAAGATTACACTTATTTTGAAAGAAAGAACCTGCCAAGCATAATTTAAAAAGCATCCTTATATAAAAATGCCTAGAAACACAGTAATGAGATGGCATATTTATTCAACAGAAATCAGATTGAAAGTGATACATACTTTGCCTATCAGATTACCACTGTGGTATTCAGGAGGTACTTGAACCCGAAGGAAAGCTTTGTGGTTGGCAACCTACTCCAAATTGAAATAAAACAACATAGAGGAAAACACCACCACAAAATAGCATGAGAATCAAAACAACATACACGACACACGAATAGAAAAATTATTAAAGAAAGAAACAACAGAAAATGAATATAGATATTTATAGCAAGCCCATATTTACAACAAGAAAATATTGCAATAAGTTGCCATCAAGAATGTAAGAGTTCTTTGTCTCTTTTATTTGTCTTTACATCTCCCTGTGTCATCATTAACATGCTTTAAAGTCTTACTTTCAAGAATGTGGCAGATTCATTACCTATTGAGTTAACTATAATCCAGTCACTACAAATATGCATCCCTTGAGACAGTAAAATTTCCGTAAAAACTCATAAATGTATTTTAAAAGCCTTAGTTTTCATTATGTCAATAGTAACAGTGGCATATTTAATGATAGAAACATTAGAAATAATATTTATTGGGTTACCCTTTGCCGTTTTACTGTTTTCCACCCAAAAGGAATAACGATTGTCTGCATTTAAGATGCTCCTACTCCTATCTTTCATTCTCTGCCCTTTTCAAACTCTTAATACTTCTGCTAAAAAAGAGGCTTTTTTAGAAAGATATCTTTAGATGACCAGTCACATAACCTTTTATATACTGTAAAAATAATCAGAAAATAAAAAAAAAATATAAAGCTGCTCTATGATACAACTTCTTCAGATTACTAAATCTATATAATATAAATCATACTTCAGTCAATCCATTGGGGCTACTAAATTGGAGAAAATGAGTCCAAGTGCCAAAATCTTTTTATTTAATTTTCTTAAACATTCATTAACTTGAAAAAGTAGAGAGTCTAATTTATACAGCTACCAAAGCTCTGAAGAGACTTCCTGCCAATCACAATAAAAAGTGATTTTTCAACATAGAAATTCCTTTTGGCAAGGATAAATTATAATCCTGTTCCCTTTAGATCAAGGAGAATTTTTGCTAATGACTCCTCCATGGCCAAAGCATCATTCTCTCCTTATTATATAAGTGCTGCTTCAGGATTTGACAAAATGAAATCCATTTTAATCTCTGAAAATACTTCTTCAGGTCCACAGACCTAAGTAATAATAAACCTTTTGGTTTAATAGCCATCCTACTTTCCTTTAAATATTTCCCTCAAAAGAAATTAACAGGGTTATTCAAATTTCTTCAGGCATAATATTAACTAAAGAAAAACTAACTCTCTCTCTTTCTGTACTTGCTTTAATAATTTTTCCCAAAGAGGGAAATTCTGTTATTTTCAGTGCTTATATAGCTTACATTTTTAGTGTCACATTCAAAGAAACTAAATGGATCAAGGTATGTATTTCATAAACTATGTGCAATCAACGCTAGAACTACTGCGATAAGGACTGTACATTTTGCCTCCTACTCCAGCAGCTTTTAAAAACCTTCTTGTGCATTCTTTCCTCCACTCCATCTTGAGCATCTTAATGCACCGTTCCGTAAAATTTTGTAGATGGAGAGAAAAAAAACCCTACCGAGGAGAAGAAAACCAAACAAAAAACAAGGATATCAACAAAATGTTGCATTAAATAAAATAACTTCCACGGGGATTTTGTGTGTTATGTTGGTTTGGGGGAAGGTTTTTTTTTTTAAACAATTATGTTTAAACAATTATGTTTATGAAAATCTTTGGAGTTTTATTTTTTCCGTAAACCAGTAATAATCTGTCATTTAAAGAAACTCCAACATACAAGCCTGCTTTCCAGAGAGAAATGCGTTTTCCTGTACCCTACAGTCCGGTAGCATCCACCATGCTCTCAAACCTTGATTTTTCCATGATGATACAGGAAACAAAATGTTCTGCCAGACTGGATGTTTTTAATTTATTTTATCACAGATAATTTTGACAGAAACAAGGGTGCTGTGCATATGCAATAAGTAAAATTATCAGAAGGTTGTCCTCAAAGCTCAGAGGAGCTCCGTGGAAGGAAACCTAACTGATGGGGCACAGAGAATACTGACCTTGAATTTCATACCAGGGCAGCTCTGTCTCTGGGAACTGAACTCCCATAGCCTATAATTCTTTCCTTTTGTATTCAAGTACGCAATAAATTATTGATACAGAATTTTAATTACTTGTTTGTGGGAGTCAAGTAGCACTGACTCACATTTCCCATCTTATCTTATGCCTGAAAATTTCTTTCCTGGATGATGGAAGGAAGCTACATTCCCACTTCTCCTACTCTCACACTTCTCAGACATTAAGCTATTAAATCTCTCAAACTCACACCACCACAGCATGTCTTTCTATAATTTTCATTGTTAGACCAGCTGTGCTGAAGCCAAGACCCAAATTAATTGTTCACCTTTTTTTCTACACATGGTTTTTAGCTTTATGTTCAGCTTCCTGCCTCCTCCTCCTTGCTAAATTTGCATAATGTTTCTTTACAAGGAAATATTGATTCCTTGTTACAAGTAACAAGGCTTACTTGTAATGCACAAAAGAAAATCACCTGTAGAGGCACACTACACGTTCATCTTCTCTTATCTTTAATACGGTTACACATCAATTCTAAGCTGTGATCTTTTTTTGCACCTTTGTACTTGATTTGAGATTTGCAGGATAAATAGCAAAGGTGAGGACAAGGAAACCTCAGAGAAAGCTCCTAACTAGAGTACCCTGTGCAGAAAGTACCACTCATGCTGCTGGAAGAATGGTGCAATATCTGGTAGCAATCCCAGTTGTCCCTTCCCTTATACACACAGATGTGTGGACACAGAGCTCATAAGAAGCAGAGAGGACTTCTCTTCACAGAGAATGCTGTGGCTACCTCTGGGTTGGAGGAAGACTTAGCAGATTAAGTATCTATCCTCCTTCCAACATGTCTCCACACCCTAGCAAAGACTGCATTTAAGCTCTTTCTACTATTTCACACTACAACAAAGGCATACCAATACAAAGATTGCTTCAATCAGGAAAAGAGAATGGAAAAGACAAAATCCTAGTACAGTGTACTAATAGTTAATATGTAACACTGACAATTTAAACTGAAGTGGTTATATAACTTTTTCCTTCATTGGACACAGCAAACTCACACTGATTTGGTAACTATATGCCTAATACTGCAACCCTCATTCACAATGACCTCCCAGCAAAACATTGTCTATATGGTTGTAATGTATTTAATATTATTTTATTTTTATTTATTATCATTAATAATAATAATAATTTTATTTTATATTGTTATTTAAATATAATTAATATATTCAATCGAGCAATGAAGCAGTGGCACAGTACTGGGACCGCAGCAAACTGCACGGCTGTCATGACACCTCACTGAATCTAGAAGGAGTGGGAAGCAATTATCTATTTGAACTCAATTCCAACTTAGAAAAATATAAAGTTTTAACCTATTAATTATTTAGCTTGATAATTAGTTCATCACAATACCTGATTTAAAAAAAATTATAAACGAATGTAATATGGGAGAATATTATAATATAATTCACTATCTAATAAAAGAGAATATGAATAACCACAAATAACATGAAGGTTAAGAATTCATACCTGGCATTTAAAGTCAGGTATTATTATTTTTTCCTCTGAGTTTTACTCAATTTTTTTTTCTTTAATAAACTCTTTTTAGAGGAGAAATCAAGATCCTAGTTTAAGGATTCTTCCCGGAGTTTTTTTTTTTCAGAAAACGTTACCAAATTCATTGTTTCTTCTCTTCTACATGAAGGTGAAGGAGTTCATAACTCCCTTTGTGGGAGAGAGAATCAGCCAAAAGAAAAGATTGCAGGCTGCTAATCTGATGGCGCTAGGCTGAACTTGTCACCTTCCTCTGCCTTTATTCCATCTCTGGAGCAACCACCAAGTGGCTCTGTCACAATTCTCCCTTTTGGAGGGGAAAGCAAATACTTGTGACATTTTGATTACCCACCAGTTGTGGCCAGAAGGTGGTCAGCAGCATTATTCACAAGCAAACGTGCAGTTGTTCTGAGGCCTCTTTTCACAGAGCTGTGGACCAGAAAATGCAATCCCCACCGCACAGTGAAACTAGATCAGAGATCACCACGACAGACGGGAAAATGACCTGGACTTACTCAAGTGCTCAACCTGATCTATCTTTAGCCTACATACAGTGCTGTGGCCAACTATAAACAGCAACTCAAAATAAACTGCTGTAACTAATGCATTCTCTCTTCCAGTCTCCTTTAAACAATTAGTTTAGCAAAATCTAAGAACATTTTATTATTTTAATCCTGTTCTATTTTCTTCAGAAGAGAATTAAAGTATACGGTGAACGTGGGGAAAACAGAATGGAGTAAATCTAAGTTTAATATTTTTGCAAATTCAATAGTCCTCAGTATACCAGTTTACAGTGTTTAATGAAAATAATCCTCTGATATGTGTTTTTGATACTTCACATCACAACTGTGTAGGATATTGTGGTACATTACAGTAAGCCTAAAATAACCACCAAACTTTATCTTGGTTGAGGTGTACTTACTTGTATTAAAAGTAAGAATAAAAATATTTTTAATTGGGGAAATAAGCTTTTGCATTCCTCAGCAAAATCTGTGAATTTGTGAGGAAGAGGATGGGTACACAATAGCCAAATCTGTTTGATATACAAGACAGCCTTAATAAGGCATCACACACACTCGTACACATCTGCACAAGTGAGTGAAAGCGGCAGCAGTAGAGACTTTGAAATTCTGAATTTTCATTTTGATCTATGAACCTACATGTGTAACATATCTACTGGCACCTTTCTAGAACTTAAAAGGAACTTTAAAAAATAAAGTTAGATTTAAAAATTACTTTTTTTTTACTTTGGAAAGGAATTCAACAAGATTTCCACTAGTCTGAACTGTACATAGGGAAAACAGACCTCCTTCTACGGTATAGAACATATATATGCTTGGCAGTTTTGTTATTAGAGTTGCTTCAAATGTGTTCATTTTGTGTTTTAAAATGAATGTAGATTTAATACTTACTGTGTTTTTCTGAGATACCATATCCTGGAGAAAAAAAGAGAACAAAAATAATTAGTCATTTTTATTGTGAATTATTATGTTCAGTAAAAATAACTGGTATACATATATATACACACACACAAATGTGTTCTTCACAGCATAATTCACATTTCCTGCCAAAGCAAATTCCAGGTAAAGGGACAGAATAATGTCAAGAGAAGTCTCAGTAGTTCAGGTTAGGAAAGAATTAATGATTCAGAAAAGAAACCTATTTAAAGCAGCATACAAAAGATGAAGAAAATTAGGACTTGCCACTAACTGGAGTTTCTCAAGATGGGCACTCCACGTACCCTGTCACAGACTGAACATTTGTGAAACAAAAGCATTCAAAGACGGAGATTTTTTCGTCTAAGAGAGTATCCTTAAGGTACCTTGGCCCCTTTCCTACCCAGATGGGCACAGCCCAACACACCCCTACACCTTAGTTCTTCTCATCTTGAAATCTAAAGAGAGATATTGAAACCATGAGGCAGATGATAATTTAATGGACACGTAAACCAGATCTCAAAGATCTCCAGTTGCTGGTAACTTTCTCCTCCTTCTGCAATGGCCTGCATGTCCAATGAATACTACTTGGTAAAATAAACAGATCTCCAGATAAGTCACTCTACAAAAATATAGACTTGTTTCTAAGCAAGGTTTTTGATATCATTTAATTGTATGTCATCTGACAACCTAAGATAATTTTGCTTGAGTAACTTCACATCCAACAGCCTGAAACCCACTTGCACAGAAATGATGGTGTCTATGTACACCATCAGACCAAATGTCAGGGACCATCTAAGAGGTTTCGTTCTGCAAATATGATCCTCTTGAAATCCAGACTATCTATCTTTCATGTGTTTGGAACTAGGCTGTTTTGGAAAGGACATTGGTGAAACTGAAGAGACAACTCTTGGGAGAATTTCAAGGATAGCTCTACGCAATAAGCTACATAAAGTCAGGCTGTCTGAACTTCACAGCTCTTCCCAGTAGGAGTAATAGCAGGAATATCACCTTTATAATAATTAGGCTAGCCACTCTTAAGAAGCATATACAGCAACCTAGATCTAAGTAAAGTAATAAATTCCTGAAGGCAAGAAAAAAAAAATGGCCAAAGTAGTCAGAAATAAAGAACCACCAGCAGACAGTCAACAATACATACTAAGGTTCCTATACCTAAACAGAATTATTGATTAATTCAAACTCTTCAGGCCAATAAAATACTTCAGAATAAAAATGATGGAAAGTTTAGACATCTGAAATATGACATGTCTAAAAATAATCATGTCCACCTAGCTAAACAAGCTTCTCCAGTAAAGCTTTATCTGCTGCTGATAAATTATTTTCTTGCTGGGGTAGAAATGAATGCTTCTGAGAACTATTCAGCGCCTAAACCATGAAACATGTCACGAGATCATGAAATGTTCTTCACTGAAATATCCTAAGAACAATCCCTACCCACCTTCTGAAATACTCCTAAGAAGAAAGGTGCACTAGTGTATTTGAACAGTATCCAACTGTGAGCTTGAGTTCAGTTACAGAAGAGGTATCAAGGACATCAGGGTAGGACTGAACCATATGGCAGTGTCCTGCTTCAACTACTCTAGTGTTCAATCCAGGTGATCTCCAACTTATTTACAGCAACTTAAATCAAGACTTCTGACCCACAGGCACATCTTACTATGTCAGCCAAGGAGGTTACACAAACAACCACGAAATAAGGAAAAGGTTAAGTGGGACCTCAGTGGCACTAATAGGCTTCTAGCAGAAGAGAGATGAAGGCAGATAATAGCTTTTCTAGCTCTATGTGATCCAGTCATGCTCCAGTGTTCCCAGGTCCCCAGGGTTGTCCTTGGGCTGTACACCCTTAGAAGCCTCAGAACTGACACTGCAAAGACTTGCAAATTCTGGCAATGAACAATCTGAATATCTGGCCAATGGACAGATGTGAGTGGATATCATTCATCACTCCAGCTATTGAGCTTGCCTATGTGCTTGGCACAAAGTGCAGAAATCAAAGCCATCCACAGAGGTCCTCATTAGGCAGAGAGAGATAGACGATGACAAAGATGACTAGCCTATGCTTTCCAAACTTTGGCACATGCTGGGGAGAACTAAGCTGATCAGAACGTCTGAGAGAGAACAAAAAAAAAGATAAAACATGTTAATGAAAATTAAAAACAAAAGATCTTTGTAGTCAGGTGTATTACCACTGCAAGATGAATAGATGTACGCCTGCCCACTCCAGTTAGACAGAGGAATGGAAGGCATGCAAGTGTGCTTAGCACCTATCTGCTTTATTTCTTTGAGCACAGGGTGAGAGAGGCTCCATCTCCGAGTTCTTGAGAATCCAGGTCACACAGAAAGGGAATGTACATGTGGACCACCACTTGCAGAAAGAAAGTATGGGGTACTAGACACAGAGTAAAATCAATGACATTGAGAGCAGGAAAAAAAAAAGAGGAAAAAAAGCTGTGACAGAACGCAGCTTTTTGAGGAAGAAACAAGAAGACTCATACAACATTAACATTAAACTTAACATTCTTATACGTCCAGAAAGTTTGGAGAATTTCCAGAAGGATTTTGGAGACCAGTGGAATGAAAAACATAGAAGAATAAATAAGAAAAAGAAAAAAAAAAAACACACAAAGCATGAACAACACTGCTCTCAGTGAGGGTAGCAAGAAAATGATATTAAAAGAATCAGTAGGTGGTAACACAGAGAAGAGCTGTCTAAATGTGATCCAAACCAAAGGAAACCTACATTGTGAAAGACAAACATCCACAACACAGGACTTGCACTCAGAACAGCAATTACAGGACTTAAGTGTACAGCATGTATTACCCTACTATAAAAATGAATGGAGAGGCCTATAAAAAGATATGATGAAGATCTGCTTATCTTCAAAGAGCAATAAAAAGAAGATTCCTGTAGTCTTAGCTACTCAGAACCTAGGAAATACTAACCTTATCTATGAGAAGGGCGTCAATAGTAGGAATAGGTTGCAATACATTCCTTGCTCAAGTGTCATTATTATACAATGCATAATTTTTTTTTTTTTAAACACGTACTCTAATTAAAAGGAGAGGAAGTGGAAAGGAAAATTAGACCTCACTTCCAAATCTAACCATGTGAAGCAAATTCAGTACAGCACTAAGGATCTTTACTTATAAACAAGCTTTTATACTATTCTAATCACTGCTGGTTTTTGCTTGTAGATAGTATCTATAATTCTTAATATGATTCTGTTACATAGCCATCAGGAAATCACATTCAGTTGAAGTTCCAGAAAAAAAGAAAAAAACACAAATGTTTGCAGGATCAGGTGGTTAAAAGTGTTTCTGAAATGAAGCAGATTTTGAAGTGAGAACCTTACTTTGAGAGACTGAGCAGTGTCAGCATCTGTGTCATGGTAGAGTATAACATTATTTGCCATGTCAAAGCTTTCACGCACACCGAGGTGGTAGAACAGTGATGGTTGCTTAGAAATATCACTCATATCCACAACCGCAACATCTGAAATGAGAGAAGGAGGGAAAAAAGTGCTAATAGTCTTAAAATCCATTTTGTTCTTACAAAGAATTTAAAATAAATCTTGAAATTACACATAAATTTGGACACACAAAATCAATACGCTCAAATAAGGATCATTTTCTCGTGGCACAAGTAAATTTTACCATGCATTTAAGATACCATGTCCAGGAAACGATCACAGTTTTACAATAACTATGAGGTACCATATATGAATTCACAGTTTGAAGTCACTGCATCAGGTGAAGAAGCAGGTCTATGTTTGCTCTGAGCTAGGCCTGACAGTCAGAACACCCAGTAAGGTGGAAGGCTCTGAACCTTCAGGGGAAATCTCTGAGAATAGTGCAGCTGAAAGTTTAGGAAAAATGCAAGACAGTGCCCCTTATCTTAAGGGGCTGATGTTTGGAATACAGGAAATTCCTAACCTGTGGAAAAAGAAAAAGCTTACGAAAGTTGACTCTTAAAAGCTACACGCATTATGGAGTTCAAGCCAGGGCTGGGGGAGGCTGGAATGAAGGGATTCAACACAGGTAGCCTGAGAAAGACTTCCACATCTCTTGGGTAGCACAGTAGTCAGAAATGGAAGTGAAAATTTATGTTAGTGGAAGACGACTTATGCAGTGAACAAAGGAGAAATACCCCATGCTATGGCAGAAGAGACGATTGGAACTCACCATCTGGTTCGGATACAAGCCTAAAGGCCAGTACAGAGGGAAAAGGTAACTGGAAAAAAGGACATTTATCTTGAGTTTTCCCCTCCATCTTTGTATCTTCTGTGCTAGCTAAGAAAGCTGTGGTTTAAAGCTTTCTGAAGGTCTGTATCTCTATGACTGTCTGCTTTCACTGCTGTGGGATAGATGGATGAACTTAAATCCAAAGTATTCATAAAACTAGAGCCTTGGCATTCAAACCACAGGGCAGTCTGAGGTTCAAAACGGATTCCAGAGACTCAGTGCAGCTGGGCAGTAAATCCTGCATCTCTGAAGTTGTTAACAGACAGCTCCTGTATCTATGGGGAACGACAGAGAAGGGTGAGACACCAATAAACAAGAAGTCCAAAAGCAGGACTGATGTGTGGGCTTCACCGAGGTTAGTCATCACAAGATTCAATGCCCCGCACTCAGTATGCGAGCTCTTGGTAAAACCTGCAATGAATGCACGTTCCTGTAGAATTCCACCTGGGTATTTTATCTGGAGTCCACAGAAAATGATGTGCCTCAAAACCAAAACATTGCCCTTCAAGAGCTGGGACAAAAATAAATAAATAAATAAATCACGGCTACATGCAAAAATTCCATTACCCCTTAGGAACCTCAAATCCTGCACCACCTACTGATCCCCCTTTCCAGTGCCTGTTTAGTGAGCTTTCTACAGCATGGGCATAATTCTTCGTATACTGCACACTGCAGGGTGAAAAACTGTGAGGGCGTGAAGGAGTAAACCCCAGCTCCATACACACATCCAAATCTAGATTATCCCCACCCTCAACATTAAAAAATCATTTAATCATTTTGGAAAAATGCAAGTGATCTATAAAACAAACATTAAGATGAAGGAACAAGCAGACCCAGAGTCAAACTACGTCTAAGAAAAAAAAAGTCTAAGATCTTGGACTGGTTTTAGTGCCTATATAAACTGTTTTCGTGGAACTAGAGTGCTGTGAAATCAAAACCGCCTTCCTGGTGAGAGAATTTAGACAATGTGTTCATGTAGCACACAGATATTGCATTTTACAATACAATGTGAGCAATGATCCATAACAGAGTTTATTGCAACAAGGCTGTACGCAGTTCATTGCTGCACAAATAGTAGTCTACAACTGAAATTTGTCTTCTATTGACTGCTGCTAGGTAACAACGTAAGCAGCACAGAACCCTGTTAAATGGGCGTAAGAACAGAAGCATCTGCCTTAAAGAGGGGAATTATTCACCACTTACATATTCATTCACACAGATAAATGGTGATGTATGAGAATGATTTTTTTCTTGTGTTCACGAGCTGCGAATAAACAACTGTGAATAAGGTGAAATAAAACAAACTGAAGACCAGCAGAGGAGATGAAGATGGTATCACAAAAATATACGTTCAAGTGGAAAATAAAAAGCCCCGGGAAGACAGCTGAATGGATCCAGTCTGACCATGAGAATCAAGGGATGAGACAGAAGCCAATGCCAGCAGAGTGAAGCAGAGCACCAGAAGTGCTGGAGGATGCGGACCAGAGCAGTGCTGAGACCCTGCATTCCCAGGGAGGCTTCCACACCTTCCTCCAGCAGGAGCAGCAGCAGGCTTGGAGCTGGGAGGAAAGAGTGCTTGTGTCTACTTACAGAACAGCTTCATCAGGTGCTAATGAAATGTTGCTGGAGTCTGGTGAGCCCAGGAAATGAACGCAAATTTGACCGACAACCAATTCTTACTAAAGAATGATAGAATCATTTAGGTTGGAAAAGACCTCTAAGATCATCTAGTTCAACCTTTAACCTAGCACTGCCAAGTCCATCCTTAAACCACTTTGCTAAGCTCTACATCTACATGTGTTTTGAAGACCCCCAGGGACGGTGAGTCCACCACTTCCCTGGGCTGCCTGTTCCAACGATGCACAACCCTTTCAGTGAAGAATTTTTTCCTAATATCCAACCTAAACCTCCCCTGGCACAACTTGAGGCTATTTGCCCTCGACTTATCACTTAATGCCTGCGAGAAGAGGCCAACCCATAGCTCCCCACACCTTCCTTTCACGTAGTTGTAGAGAGCGATAAGGTCTCCCCTGAGCCTCCTCTTCTCCAGCCTAAACAACCCCAGCTCCCTCAGCCGCTCCTCACAGGACTTGTGTCCCAGGCCCTTCACCAGCTTCGTTGCCCTTCTCTGGACACGCTCCAGGGCCTCGATGTCCTTCTTGTAGTGAGGGGCCCAAACTGAACACAGTACTCGAGGTGCGGCCTCACCAGAGCAGAGTACAGGGGGACGATCACCTCCCTGGTCCTGCTGGCTACACTATTCCTGATACAAGCCAGGATGCCGTTTGGCCTTCTTGGCCACCTGGGCACACTGCTAGCTCATATTCAGCCGGCTACCAACCACTACTCCCAGGTCGCTTTCCGCTGGGCAGCTCTCCAGCCACTCTTCCCCCAACCTGTAGCATTGCATGGGGTTGTCGTGCCCCAAGTGCAGGACCCAGCACTGAGCCTTGTTGAACCACCCAGGGTAGTGTGGTACCGCTAGTACGGTGTTCAGCACCACTGATCTCTGGGTCTAAACACACTCCCCAGGACGACTGCTTTCAGGGTTACATCCCTCTTCCTCATGTAGGCAGTTTTGTGAATCACTCAAGGAACAATGCCGATAATGTGTTAGAGCAAATACTGCTCTTCCAGTTGTCATGCGTTTTGCTTATGATTGACGCTAAAATCTTTCATCTACAGTTCTTGAAACACAGGCATGGGGCCCTATGTTACAACCACATAGTTAGTGTGGTTGCGAAGAGATAATTTCCTTATTTACAGAGTTCAGGAAATACATAAAAGAAAACTACAACAATGGTACCTGCTTAGCAAAGCTTGATTTATGAATAGAAACATAAGTCAAACGCATTTCATCCTCAACTCCCATCCTCCATGTCAGGAGAGCCTGTCCAAAACAAAACAAGCAAAAAAAACATACTTCCAGGCTTCTCCTTCCAAATATAGGTTTGACCTCCTTCATTACAAACAAGTGTGAAGCAAGAGCTAATGCCAAATTTGAACAAATCTTTCAACGAATGATGAATTTTATGCAATAATTATGCAATAATAAAAGGGTTAGGAAGGGCACAGAGTAAGGGAAGGTACAACCCTTCTGTAAAGGTAGACTTCTAAGACAACTACAACGATCTTTACAACCTATCCACCACAAGGTGTGGGAGGGGTTAGGATGTGTTTAATGTTACACAGAACCAATTTTGGATGACCCCAATTTTGGAACAAAACATTTAAACTCATTGCTTCGTTTCTGTAGCAGAAACTCACATTCTGAAGAACATCCATGTAAAAATGTGTCCTTCCTCATTTCTTCTTCAGCATAAGAGATCTTTTCAACTTTTGTCCTTTCAGTTCTCTTGTTGCATGTAAAACTATTTTCACGCTGAAAATAGTTTTCTTGTTAAGAACCTAAAAACTGATCTTGCTTTATTAAGAAGTTGATTGCAGTTTGTCTAAGCTTTTGCTTCTATTGTAAAGCAATTACGTTATGTGTATTTTATAGTGCATTAAAGCAATTCATCAGTATTACTAGTACAATCTTGATTAGGTCTCTGCATTGCTGCAGCAGATGGCACGTAAATAATTTCTTACATTAAACATTTCATATATTTCAACACTAGCATGTCTTAAGAGACCAGGCCGGAACCAGAAATAACTATGACAACTGAAACGAAGATTAGAGATCATTACCTGTGGTAAAACAGTAGACTATGGAACTAATAAATTACTCAACAGGGAAAACATTATTATAGAGAATTAAATCCTCTGGTTTCAACCTCTGTCTGGACAGCACCTGAAGGCATTATATAATTTAATGATCTAAGCAACTCACAAGTCTTCACATGAGTGTTGTAGGATTTACGGCATTGCTAGCAACAACAAAAATAACGTGTTACACCAAGTTTCTGGATTTGTCAGTGAAAACCAGTAAACAAGAGAAAGTGCAGAAGTGGCCTGAAATATGCCGAAAGTCTAATAGAATCTAGAAGGCCGAACAAGAAAAAGCCAGAAAAAGTCTGCACTGCTTTCAAGTTCTAGTCCAAGGCTTATCTCTATCCAGCCTTATCTGGGTGGAAAGCATGAATGTTAGTATGTTTTTATGGATTATTTTTAATCACTTAGAATTTTAATATACATTAAAAAACCATGCCTTAAAATGGCAACAAAAACCTTGCTGGAGGAAAATAATACAGAACTCTGTCCTTTATTATTCTCTAGCATCCTGGGAACAGCTATGGAGCTTCGGATTGCTACTGCTTCAGATTATTGGTGATTTGGATCTGTATCCTTCATAGTTAGCAAATAAACAAATGTGTTACCCATGAAATACACTGGAGGAAACTGTCCATATTATTCTTCTGAAGAACAGCAATGCTCCAAGAGAAAACGATCACCATAACTGTCCTCAAGAAACTGTAACTTAAGGATACACACAATGTTTTTTTCTGCCTGTCTGCATGTTCCTTTAAAAGAAAGAATACCAAAGTTTTTAGAGGAAACAATTTTGGTAATGCTTAAAGTGTATTTGGAAACTAGGAACCCTTTGCAGCTTTTACTTAAGCTGGACCAAAAGACACAGCAATCGTGGAACCTCTCACCCTTTAAGCACTCACAAACGTGAATTGCAATATTCATTGCAAACTGAAATTCAAATGAATTGCAATAGCTTAGAAATAGTTTACGATGCACCTCAAGAAGGCAAGTTGTTCTTATAAACTGCAATCAAGTTTTGCACAAGAATTCAGTTGAGGCTGGGCTCTGCCTACATGTTTCAGCCCACTTCCTACTTCAGAAAAGGAAGCACAGCATCATACTGGAGGTATTTCACCATAGAGGAAATTTAAGAATGAAATTAGGCATGATTCCTTGGATGTTCATTTGGGAAAAAAAGATTATTTTTTATTTCTATTCACATTAGTAATCTCTGAAGAAAAAACAGTGAGATCTATGGGGTTTGTTAATGATACCAATCAAAAATTTGAGAAAGGGGACAACTTTAATATTGACCAAATATTTTTACATAGTTATTTAAAGATAATTATCTCAGGATGGAGATGAGAGGACAGAGAAAATTACATGACAATTCTGGTGTATTAATCCATCTACACCCATTCTGACTATAAAATAAAGCAAAATCTCAACTTAAATATATCTCATTTTTGCCAGCTCTAATGAATTTGTTAAGCGCTTTAGGACTTTTGAAAACCCATGCAAATGGCAAAAATTCTGAAATGTGCTCTTCTGTTGTTCACCTGTTTGCTCAGGAAGGCAAAAGGACTGTCGTAAAGTGACGATTTCAGGTACATGTGGCTTTATCAAAGCCAGGGCAACTCATCTAATCTGTCTTCTCACAAGGAAACTGCCATTTATCTTTTACTCAGGTGTGGCTTCAACCTTATCTTCACCTGCCACAGGTTTTACATAGCAAAATGACCTATTGGCAAGAAAGGTGCACCATGCACCAAAAACTAGGAGTTGTGCTCACCCCATCTAGCAAAAATAGAAGGTAAAAAAAAAAAAAGACTGAAACAGTCCTTCCAAAAATCAACACTACCAGAAAAGTCAGACCAGATCAGAAAAACACAAAAAGTCAGACCTTTCTTTTGCATTTCTTTCTTCCTTCCTCTTTGTCAAAACTTGCTCTGGAAAGCAATCTCACGTCTGCTCATTGAATCCAAATTCTGCTCTGTGAACCTGAATACCATGAATGCTGAAGAAGTCATTTTAACCATGTATTAGCTGAGCAGAAAAGGCATCCTCAGCTAAGGAAAGGCAACTGTCGTAACTTTCCAGAGAGGACCAGGCAAATCCAGAGCCCTGCTGTTGCTAAGAAACTGCAAACCTTCGTTTTTCAGATGAGCCTTTCCCTACATGACAGCATTGCTAACTGCTCTGCTGCATTTGGAACGAGCACTGCGGCTGGCCATGTCTCACCCCCAGAGCCAAACCCGGCAACAGCTGCGTTAAGCAGAGTGTCAGGAAAACACAGTGTATAGATGCACACTAGAGCATCCAGCAGAGCTTTCACGTGGCCTAGCGAGGCATCTCCTCCTTCCAATGCAGCTAAAGTGTCTGCAGCTCTCAAACTCAAGTGTCTCAGCTCCCAAGACAAAAAAACTGAAATGTGGCAGTTTTCAAGCTACTAGAATGGATAGAAGTTACCAAAATTCTGCCTTGGATTGCACTCTGAAAGAGAAGAGGAGATCAGGAAGGCAGAACGTTTGTTTTTCACGTACAGATCACAAAGATGACTCATATGCTTCCCTTCAAACTGATGGGAGAACCCCTGGAGGCTTAAAAGGATGCAGGAAAGAGCTCCTTCTGGATAGCCATGCATGTAGGTGGTCAAATCTGAAGTCCAAAGAAGCAGCCAGCAGAATAAGCCAGCTTGGAAGAAACAGCAGCACATGTAGCTGGAGGAAAACCAGTAATGAAAGCAACCAGTATGGCACATACACAGAGCTTGAAAGCATTTTAACATAAGCGAAGAGCAGAAGAATTATATTTTTTTTACAAATATTTATTTTAGTCACAACCAGAAACTTCTTGTTCTTGGCTTCAGTTCTCACCTGTGACCTTTTGCCCTCTGAATTTCAAATACCAGCCTCAGCACCAACAATTCCCATCCAGCAAATTTGCCCCTGGGGATACAGTACAAACCAGATGGCCGCCCAAAACAGCAACGTGGGCAAGGCTGAGGGGCCAGTGCTCATCTCTAGCTTCCACAGCCCTGCATGAGTACCCATTGCATCCAGTCAGCTCCGAAAGAGGGTTATATTCAGACCCAAACACACTGCAGCCACTAATCATGTCAGCACTGGGGTGTTACTTTACAGCTGCACTCAGATAATGCATCTTTCATCTGCCCTCGGGTACAGAGAACACGCATTAAAAATAGAACTAGAACATATTTTTCATGCTCCAGTAGTGCTTACTGCAAACTGGGAGAAACTAGCATTTAAAACTATCAATTTTACTACACTATGATGAAGTATTCATGCTATATTTATAATTGACATGCATTCCTTATTATTAAAATAATCTGCTCCAAAAATTAAATTGCCTAAGAAACTACTCTTTAGTAAAAGCAGCAGAACAAATTACAGTAGGTCAGCAATACTGCTGGGTCTAGGGATTCATTGGAACCTAAGTTCTCATTTATTTTTATGTTTTGGGGTTTCTTTATTCATTAGATACATCACCTGAAGCTTTCAGTTCTTTCCCTTTAGTTGCATATTAAGGATTTTCTCTGCTGTTAAATGGGTTCTTCCAAAAATCCTTGGAAATCAAAAAGCAAAAGCTTTACAAAATATTCTTAGATTTTTTAAAATAATTAAATTCAAAGTAAAACTATAAGTTTCAAAGAAGGGAAGGCACTGCTCTAAAATTAGAATGCAGTTCTACTAATCCAGAAAAGCAAAAATTCTGTCCAGAGCACGTCTGCGCTTATATTTAACTCAGCTCCTAAGAGAGTCCCTCGGGCTCTGCCAGAACAGAATACACCTGTGCACCTTCAAGAAGCAGTGTGTGAAGAAAAGTAATGCAGCTGACATAATACAGGGCACATCCAAACTCAGAACGCACCTTTAATGCTTCTGCACAAGTGTGAAGTAGAAAATATTGCATTATTGGAAGTGGAACACCAGAAAATCACCTGTCACTCAGAAGAGGTCAGACAATGTGGATATCTTTCTTTCATTAATTGTTTAGGGAAAGAAGGAAACAAAGAACTAATCCTCAGAGAACTCTTCTTGCAATACTGAATTGCAGAAGTTAGGAAATGTGTAATTCACTGTAACCAGAGTACGCCTAAGCTTCAAAATTGCTTAATGTTTTCCGTGACAAAGCTTTGTTTTCGGTCTCTTTTAACTTTGCTAGTCTTTGCTTGAGGTTGCGTGGGTTTGTTGTTGGTTGTGGGTTTGGTTTGTTTTTTTCTGTTATAAAAGATTTAATTAAAACCAACTCAGCCATTTCTGAGACTGTGTTGTGAAGCCTATTCTTTTGGTCAACGTTCAGCATCCTCTCATGCCAAATTAAGAAGCCAGAGTACTTCCTTGCACCAAAAAGAAATCTGTCAGAAGAGTCAGGCTATCTAGAATTACTCTTGCTAGCCTCAAGAAATGTTGCTCATTCCAAAGCTAAGATTCAGCAGTGATTTGGTCAGACACAAAGGAGGTGTTTGGCCTCAGATGAGCCAGTCTGCATTCCCCTCATCATCAATGCAGAGAGGGGAAAAGCATTTTCAGAGCATCACTCATCTGATCATTCAAAAGCCTTCTTTAGGACAAGCAGAACTGCAGCCCAAATGTGCCCTTTTCTCTCCACTAGCTATGAAGGGAGTCAAAGATAACTGCAGACACTCCCACTGAATGTGTTGAGGGCAACAAAGTCGCTCCATAGATTCCAGCAGTTCTGCTCTGAAGAATCAGATTCAACCATTAAAGCATTTCAGTCACAATTTATGTCACCTCAGCAGGTATTTTCCTGCAGCTAGTTCCCACCAGCTGAGCAATGAATTGGTGGCCACTGGAGACGAACTACGGCTCTTCCTCACCAGGACTGTACCTGCAGGCACTCTGCCCTCAGGGAACAAAAAGGAAGGATTGGCACAGTTCAGACCCACAGCTAGGATTTCCAAAGGAGTCCCTGAACACCTGACTCTTACTTAAGTTTTCTGTAAACCGGGTGCTCCTGGCCTATGGGTGAAATTTTTACTCAGTAAATTCCCAGTACAATTACCTTTCAAGCCAAATGCAAGTGTTGCGTTTCCCTGTAAGCCAATGACGTTCATACTAAGGCTAGAAACAGACTTTACTTTTTATTTCTTACCACTGTTTGTGATGTCCTGAGAACAACACAGCCTCAAGTCCGAGGGACCTAACTCAGTGGTGAGAGAGACCACAGTAAAAATAATAATAATAAATAAAAAGCCTGCACACACTGTCACTGGAAACTTACCCGGTACACACCTCTTTGCGCACACACCCTTCCTTGAGGAAGGGCTGTAAAAGTTTGCCCACTCCAGGACCACATATGCAAAGTCACAGATCTTTAGTCACCAACCACAATTAAAATCAGATGGGTCCTGCCAAGGTCTGCATGCCACATGGTTTCTGAAAGTTGTGACATGCGCAAGAGGTCACTATTTATACCATTTCCTTGTGAAATTACAGCCTTCAAGCTCCTGGGTTAAAAATTGAGAGGGAGATCTATCACTTGGATCTTAGTCATTTGGGAGGTTTCATGGCTCAGGCAGATGAATGCTCATGCCTGCCTGTAACTCCTACCTCTTTCCCATGACCCGTGCTCTCTGCTTCCCTTCCTTTCCACTCCATCCTCCCCTTAGAGTTTGGATACTTCTGATCTTATCCCTCAGCCCATATTTAATTTGATAACTTCTGCCTAACTTAGTGCAGGCACAGCAGCAGATAGGAGGCCTGTCACTGCACCTATCAGTCCTCCTGGGAGTGGTATCAGCTACCAGCCTCCTGAAAAAGCACTTTAAGAAACTGTTAGGCTTTACAAGAATTGAAAGAAATAAAAGTTTAAAAAATTACTTTCATGAAAGTCACTTTTTGTGTATAATATAATAAAACATATTTGCATCTGCAGCTAAACAATCAGATACTGTAAGTAGGACAGAGTCTGGGCTGAGACAGGGCACGCACAAACACCTCTTAAAGAACAGTCATCCACACTGTTGTACAATCATACTTACTGAGTGCCGAAGTACTTACACTTACAGTGACTGTTATTTCAACCACGGAACCATGCACCCAACTGAAGTAAAAAAAATAACAATAATAAAAAAGGCAAATTAAATAATTTGCTATTGCAAGTTGACATCCCCCATTCCTAACGTTTTACCTAAGCCATTCCCCTCTACTATCTAATTGTTCCTAGGCATGAGTTACAACTCAGAAAGTGTGATTTAGCAACTAACTTCCATCTGCCAAACAGCTAAGTGTCTACAAAGCAATCAGTATGCCCGAATCCCTACTCAAAATAGACAGCTATTTACACTTCCCACGTGCTCATTCAGCCCTGATACCCAAATGTACCCAAATGAACACTGACAAAGCAGCACTCAAACATTGTCAAGACATATTTAAATAACCTGCATTTGTTTCCCTTTTCGTTATTCAGACATTAGGCAAACAAAGCTTCCAGAAGTCACTCCTTTCTCTCTTTTTCCCCAAGTTATTATCAGTGATTGAAAAAGGGCTCTAAATCTACATACCCAGGACACTACAAAAACACTCACCCGTCACAGACTCTGTGAGAACGAGATACCTGCTCAGTAATTCTGCCTGCTTTTATGCTCCTACTATATTAAAAGCTTTGACATAGATGCTAGGCAGCCATAAAGAGTAAATGTCTCACATCATACATACTTTTAACTATGCCAGCTCACTGAGGATAACGTTCTCTCCTAAATTTCACTGCAAGTTAAAGAGCCTGGTAATTCTGCAGAACCTGTCATTTCATTGCCCTATTTAACAGAGGGAAACAGTGGAGTAAATTAAAAACAGGCTCTTCACACTTGCCTGCTGCACTAGCTGTGTGCCAAGCGTCACATGAGAATATTTCCACTGCAATGTTTACTAGAGCTGAGCTCGCCAGTAGAGAGAGCGTACAGAAAAAACACCCAACCCTGAACCTCACTTGAACCTTGCCTGTAGTTCAAGGGGGGTGGAATAAGAAAGGTGAACTTTATTTAACTTCTCTTACACCTCCGCACTTCCTACACTGGGTCGTAATAGGCAGTGAAAGGGATTGAAGTATTATTAAAAAACAAAAAACAAAAACAAAAACAGAATCTTTATGGGAGAGTCTGGCCTAAGCGAAAAGAAGAAGAATATGAAATTCAACAAAAGGGCTGTCCCTTCCTCCCCAACTCAGGCAAATCGATTTCTAGGCCAAGGAGGTGTAGATAAGCTCCAACATTTATCCAAACTAAACCACTTAAGAGTCACCCATCATTTACCATTGAATACTTTGGCTGGGGAGCAGGAAAAACCTGCCAAATCTGCACATCTCCAGCAGGTCACACACTGGTCAACAATATACATCAAAAACATTTGAAAAAATCCAATTATGCTGAGCTTCATCTTCTGCCCAAAGTAATCAAAATACAAAGCACGACAACGGAAAGAAGGAAAAAAGATTTTGGTACACTAAAGTTCATGGGTCTGGGTAAAGCTATTGAAAATCTTTTTTTTCCTTTTTTTTTTTTTTTAGAATGAAAACTTTAGCATATATAGATAAATTAGACTTTCCTACTCTTGATCCTATTTTCTTTTCAAATAATCTTTAAAAAACAAACATCAAGAAACAGCTCCATCACTACCAATGTGTGAGGTATTCAGCCTCATAGCTAGATCACAGATTTCCTCTTTACTGGGATAGCCTCTCAGCCTTTCATTTAGGGACCATGTAAAGTACAATAAGTTATGCATGAATAAATTGTTAATTGAAAACAGGCAGCATTATTAAAGTGGCAAGGCAAATAAAGTTTAGAGAAAACCACAGATTCTTGGTTGGCCAAGAGACTTCCACTCATATACAGAGCTCTTGACTCAATACTCTGGATGTTGGGCAGATGTGGACTCAATCTGCTATTTTTAACTTGCCTGTAAACACTACAAGTGTCACGTGCCAGCCTAAAAGCTGTGGGAACTACTGCAAAAATCCTGATGTACCACCAAATATTGTCACTTCAAAAATGCGCAACATCCATTAAAAAAATGAGAAAACTATTTCCAGGCACTGGGTAGTGATCAATACAATCCGGAATTTCAGTAGAAGCTCTCATTTCCAAAGCAAGTTGCAAACATTATCTACTTTACCTACCCTCTGAATACAGTACATATTATTACTTCCAGCTTGCAGATGGGGAACATTAAGCACGAACCCAGCTTGTTCACTATCACAGCACATCCATTCTACATTTCCCTAGTTTAACTTAGAACATAAGTAAAAATTATAACCCAAAGCTAATCATCATGGGATCTCTATAGAATCAGAGGAATATTAGTACTTCCAAGTTGTGATTCAGCAGACAAACTGAATCACATGAAACTGATTTAATAGCAAGCCTCTAAGCGTGGTCTCTGTCATTTATTAGAGTGTAGAATGGCTCACCTCAAAATATATGTACGCATAAAGTTTTCAGAAGATGACAGCACGGATGCTGACAAGATCTCAGCTTAAAAGAGGGGAAAAAAATACACCATCAAGTATTTAATAAATCCCAAGATACACTGGCTTTTTTTTACTGAAAACTCAATTCCACAACTATTGTTAACTGCCTCTTCAGGGTGATTATAGTTGCAATGTTCTGTGTATTACATGGCTGAATCCACTGCTGAAGTTTTTACTCTGCTGTTGCAATCAACAGGATATGGTTCCAAACAGACTTGAGGAAATCTCTGGTACTTCTTGCTGAAGCACACTTTTCTTCATATTCTGGGGAAAGACTAGTTTCTACAGATTTGGGGTTGATAAGCAAAGAAAATAAAAATGGAATAAAAAATTAAAAAAAGCTGCACCCCGGCTTCACACATCTTCATCCTAGGACTGCTTCTCTGCTTTGTCCCAGTGATCACAGCGTAGCATTGTACAGATAGATGACTGATCAGAACTAAGCAGTACAAAAAAACTAATGCTTGTTGTATTAGCCACTCCAGAAATCAGTTTACAACTTTCACAGCACGGTTCCTATTTGATCCTTCAGACCATCAGGACCATCTTTTTACTGCGTTCTGGTCTGCAGTTGGACAATGAGACTCCCAGGCTATGAAAGGACGTCAACTCACAGAATCATTACGGCTAGAAAAGACCTCCAAGATCATCTGGTCCAACCATACCCCTACCACCAGTATCGCCCACTAAACCATGTCCCTAAAATGCTGCTGAGAGTGGGCATTTGCTGTTTTTTCCTTTGGAATCAGAGTTCAGCTGTGGTTTACTAGCTGGAATTAAGTATTAACTGTGCAAGACGAGATTAAACCAGCATATTTTTCAAAAAATACTTTCAAAGTGTTCAGGAAAGTATGACAACATGGCCATTTTCATGCATAGCAACATATACTCCAGGAGGAGGAAGGGATCTATACCACACATTGCAGCACTTGTTTTTTGTGACTCTTCAAAGCTTTATCAGCTTTGATGAGGCACTTGTCAAAGTTAGGGTTGAGTAACTATCATAGATCTGAGGCCCTGCAGAATTACTAAACAGACAAGATAGAATAGCAACTGCCAGCTCTTTCAAGGACTATAAGGTGGAAAATCCAAATTCGGTCATATTGAAGGAAAAGGATCAAGTGTACATAGCAATCGATACCTTGTGAATCATCATGGTGGGAAGTATGCCACAAAGTTTAGAGTGGACAAACTAAATTCTTGATAACCATCTTTAAAATTGTCTAAAATACCCAAAGTTAATGACGGTAACTTGTTATTCTTCTCCGAAGTTGTACTGTATCTTCAAAGAGGTGATCGTAATAATAAAACAAGGAATCCAAATAGGCATTAAAGGGAAAAATAAAAATAGACACAAATCAAGCATTCCTATGTGCAGTCTTCACTGCAAGCCACATAATCAAATCAGCTTGTTTTTTAAAAAATGGTATCAAGACTTACCTAGTTTTGAACAGTAGTTATTAAAATAAGCAAAAGTTTAAGCAACTCTAAAATCCAGTTACAATAGAAACAAAAAATCCAACTTGAACATTTTCAAACTTTCTTTCACTCTGGGCTGGATACTTTCTCCACGACCAGACTCCGTAATTTGCCAGTTAGCTTAAGGACCATGCACAATGTTAGCAGGCAGAGGCACAATGTCTGGCTTTGAGTTGGGTGATCACATCCTTTTCTCACGCTGACAACATAAAGACTGGAGTATGTCAAGCACATGGAAAATACCTGAAACAACCCAGATTTCTACAAAAGGCAGAGACGATGCTGACAAAAGCAGAGTTGTTCTATTTCACAGCAGTGCACACACAGAAGCCCTGCTAAGTAAAGAAGCCTAGTACAAAGCAGCAACACTACTGCAAACATTTTTTTTGCAGGAGCTTTTCTCCTGCAAATTTTTATTTCCAGCTAAGATTAAAGCAGCAGAGATGACTGGTCTGTTGCTGTTTGAAAGCAGCTCACACAGAATATAGCACTGTAACTGTTTTCATTCACAAATTCCTAATCATGTTCCAGCTTGTCACTCTCAGAACAAAGGCAAGATGAACAAGAATTTTCTCCCCCCAACACAAACATGAATTAGAATTTAAAGGGGAAAAAAAAAAACCACCTTTCTCCAAGTGCTGTGAGTGAAAGGCAGCAAGAGAAGAGTTCATACAGCCAGTCTCAACTCTGGGAAATTATAACAGACAGGTATTTTACTGCATTAGCCAAACCTTACACTGATTCTGATACTCGATGTCTTCTGAATGAGCTAGCTACTAAATACTAGTAACAAAATCAAAGTATATAGTATGGCAGGGAATAGCACTATACCAAGTACAAACAAGGTAACTCCCCTCCTATTCTCCCTACAATCAGTTTCATGAATCTACAACTCTGTTTTCAATGCTCTTGGAGGCAACAGAGTTCCAACTCATACAAAGCACCGCTGACGCTAGTAGGAAGATGAAGAATTTTAGGGAAAGCTCATTATCATGTTGATTTACGTTATTTATTTTTGTATTTATTTACTTTAAACAGAACTAATGCATTTGATTTTACACCTCAAAAGCTTCAGACACTAAGCAAACAGCATCTCTCAAGTTGTTGAGAGGCCAACGACCACCCGTCACGGAGCTATGGCTCTGTGCATGCAGGCACGTTCTCCTAAATGGAGAAAGAGAAGGACACAAGCAGCAGAGAGTTTAGACATTTCCTCTTACAACTTAATGCAAAAATGAAACAAGAAAGATGATACCCAGGGGAACAGGTTTAAAAAGCACCACAAGATTATTCTATTTACAATTACCCTTTGTTTCTTTCTTTAAACAGATATTTAAGAACATTTCAAGAGAATGTAAGCCTAACAGCAGTATATACTAGACACAACTATGTGCCCAGATGTTCAGCTACGGTAAACCAAAATATTTCCCTTAATGCTGGATTCAGCTACAGCACCCCAGCTGAGCAAAAAGCTGGGGGTGTACTCTTTAGCAGCGCCACTACTATTTTGGATTTGCACCTGGCAGCAGAGCCCGCTTCAGTCAATGAAAGGTCACGCTTACCAAGGCTGGGGCCATGCACTTTGGCCATAAGAAAAGCTGGGGTACGTTTTCTTTAAGTTTTGAATCCTATTTGGCTCTGAACTCCAAAGCGTAACAGTTGCACTGACTTAGACCAAAGTTAAAATGCCCAGAAGCTTTACCAGAGAATTCCTGAAAAGTTTCAGCTCTACCATCCTGAACACTACGGCAGAATGATTTACCTCTGTGAGGCTGAATATTATGAAGGATAAAAAAAAGCAAGCATAGTTTATCACAGCAGAGCGATCCAATGCTTCTAAGTGACAGAATTCACATTGCAGCTTTGGGCCCCCCTCCTCACAGACCACAGAGGTGCAGCTTTTGCTCCTGGCCTGTCTCTATGGCAGCCCCGACGTCCCAAGAAAAGGTGAAGGTAGCTGCAGCACCCGAAAGAAAGGCAATAGGTTAGGTGGAATCGTACCATGGGACACGTGTGGCCCACCAGCAGCTGCCAGCTGAACCACCCTGACCTCAGCAGGGACTGCAGCTATGCTGTTTACGGCAAGCCCGTGCCTGGGAGCAGGATAAAACAACAGCTGCCCTCCCTCTTGGCTCAGTCTCAGGCACCCGCACCGCCGTTCAAAGGTAGCTTGAGGATAAAGCAACTCCCATCCACACTGAAAAAGCCAGACGTACCTACCATGTTCACAGATTCCACCTGCAAGCAGTAAACCACCCTGAGGTCTTCCTAAAAGACCCTCTGCCTGTCTCCACTGCCTCACTCCAGCCACATAACATCACTGCAGCGTGAAAGGAGGCAGCAGCTACGCGGAACAGGCGCTGCTGGGGCTGCTCCTCTGCGTGTGCCAAAGCAGCAGCACGCCCCAGGGGTCAACTGGACACAGGTGAGCAGCCAGCAGGAACAGCCACCCAATCTGAACTTGAGGCCGTCCCTGAAACAGAGTGCAGAGGAAGCCAAAAAGCCTGGAGTTCTCACCCCAGTTCTGCACCAACTCCTTGCACGCCAGAAAAGCTTTACCTCAATCTTCTACATCTGCAAAACAGGAACATTAGTTACTTTTTAACTACGGAACACATCCATATTTGTTTAATATCCACGTGTAATTTGATGATAAAACAAAAGTGAGGTATAATTACACTAATAAAAGCAAGACGTGACAGCAGAACGCCTCACGAGCTAACTGCATTTCTATCACCATTTGTCTATTTCATGGAAGAACGAAAATTAAAGCAACGTAATTAACCCACATAAAGAAACATTGCCTTTAAAAAAATAAAAATAAAATTTAATTTTGTGAGCTCAGGTCTTACAGAAACCGTTTGTAAATCTTAAACCTATAAAGAATATGGTACGCACAGCACAGCAGGCCTGAACAAGCATGCAATGAGTTCAAAGGAGAAAAGGGACCAGGCTTGCACATCAGCAACCTCATGTGTACAACCTGGTTGACTCAAGCCAGTCAGTCTCACCTCTTCTCTTCTCACAGCTGCTTTTCAGGTATCTCTGATATCGCTCAGACAACTGGAAATGCAGCAAGGTAGAACCAGAGATCTCCTTGCTTACAATGTTTCATTTTCCCCAAATCATTTAAGCAATATTTAAAAACAAAACAAAAATGTCACCTCTGGTGTTTTCAAGGGCAGTAAGTGTGACAGTAATTTGTCTTCAGATCAAAGGCAGCTCAAGATACATCCAACCATTCATTACCCATTGTAATGGGTGCAAAAGCTTCTGTCTACCTAAATCTATTTAGAAAGAATCATAAAGTGAAAATATTACATGCAGAGTGAATTAAAACAAATTTGTATTACATTCAGGGAGAAGATTCCTTCTCAGCTGACTCAATACCTAGAAATAATCTGATGTGCTCCTAGCTACAAAACTCCATGACACAGGGTTCATAACCAGACTCTGGTTGCAGATAGCTTTCTCAGATTTAAGGTTTAGGATCAGGAGGAGAGAAAGGCAAGCAGAAAAAATGGAAAGCTGTAGGTGACAGTGCATTCATACATGCATACTCTCACCTTGGAACAGAGGAGCCCAGATTTGCATGATTAACACCTGGTTTTTAGAGATGTAAACAATTAAATTCAAAGCTTCATTAAAAGGTAGCAACTCATACTGGGTTTTTATTGCCACTATTCCTTTCCACACGATCAACCACAACTAAGAAAAGATGTTCTCCAAAAGGAGAAGTAATACAACAGACTCTCTCTCCATTAGGGAATCAGGGTATATTCCTTCTTTTTTATTTTTTAATATCTTCTTTATTCTCTGAATGCAGTTCCAATCCTGCATTTGGCCCAGGGCAATAAACCAGGGGAACACTAATGGATTCTATATAACCTATTTATGGTTACTTGTTTGTGTGTTTCTAAACTTGCTCAACCAACTTCAAGGAGTTATTTCATAGAATAGTGGGACCAAAGGGAAGCCTTTCAGGTTACACATTGAAACAGCAACAAGGTTGATACAAAGCCATTCTCCACTAATGTAACCATGCGCCACAGGCCCAGGATGTGGCACAGCACAGGACCACCTACACTTCATGGATTGTCTCAAGCTCACTCTGGTCTTTTAAAACTCACCTCATGCACTTGAGTATAGAAGGACTGCAATACTCGTATATGACGGTTTTGTTACCAGAATACTTATTTTGATGGCACAATGCTGTGGAGACACCCAGACTTGCTCTAGATGTGCAGTACCACGCGGAGATAAAATATCTGGTCCTGACAGCTCTGTTGCTGTATTAAAGCAGCACAACACCCAGCCTGGTCAGCCTTAGCCTTTCAGCCACCACCTGCCTGCTCTGAAGATGGTTTGACTGCTTCTCTTCATGTTTCTGTATCATACAGTATAAGCATCTCCTCAGATTTGAAGAAAATACACACCCAGACATCAGGCCAGTTGCAGGGCAAAAGAAGTGGAAGAAAAACCACCAAGTATTCCTCAATAAAACAGCCCCTGCCTGCTAGGGCAGCACCGGATAGCTAACCTTTAACCCCTTCTCTGCTGTTCTCTGTCACACCTGAGGGCAAAGATAAATTGCAGCAGCAAGGTGTGTCAAAGCTTATTTAAGATGTTATTGCCCTCAGCTGTCATCCTCACCTTCCTGTCAGAGATTACAATTCCTGCAGCAGTCAGCAAGAAAGACGTGTGCCTCCAGCTCAGCTACGCTAGTTGCCATGCTGTATATTAGCTTAAACTAGTGATAAATGTTGTGTTGTGTTTTTTTTCCTCAGGCAAACTTCTAGCTTTATTCCTCAGTACTCCAGTCTCTCCCTAGTTTTTCTTCCTTCCAGTTGACTTTCACATTGCTGATTGCTGACTTCAGCGACTGCCATCATCTCAAGACATTGTGGCCAAACGAGCCAAGGAATATTCCAAGCCTCAGAACAGACTGCTGTGCATCCTTCCCGCGGTAAAAGGATAATCAGCTACAGAAACAGGATTTCACAGAACCAAAACAGGAACGTGCAAAACTTGTACAACTGTAGAGAGTGCCACTCCTTCACTTAGCGCTGTGGACAAAGACTGTGAGCAATAAGGCTTGATAAAGTTTCAGGTAGACAAGTAAAAGCTACTGCTCTTTCCATCTAACATCACCCTTCCATAGGTACAGGGCACACATTTAACTCTGACATCGTGTTTTCTTTCTTAGCACATCCGGAACTGAAAGACCCTTTGAGTGATTTAGTCTCTTCATGGACTGACTATATACACAATCTGTAACATCACTAGCAAAGCCACACTCACCCTCTCACCGTGCCTCTTCAGCTGTTTATGAACACACTACAGTGCTTGTAGTTTGATTTTCTGCAAGGGATAATTCTGAATAACTTCAAAAACCCTCTATCAGTTCCTAGGCTTGCTGTTCTTGTGTAAGATTGCTTTTACTTTTTGAAAAAAAAAAAAACAAAAAAGGGGGGGGGGGAACAAGAAAAAAAAAAAAGCAGCTTGGTATCTGTGGCTTTCTGCCTAAAAATAATGCCTCTTTCTTCCCAGAGATACATTCAATGTATGCCAGCATCCTGGTTGCTTCTCCTAGGTAGATAACATCGTTCATTTCTGCATAACATACATTACCTTGTTGACAGCTTGTTTCTATAACACAGCCTGAGCAGAGAGCTCATCTTTCTGTTAACACGCCCTAATTTCACCATTTGTAGGAAGTCCGCTCACAAGAGCTGTAGAACTTATAAATTCCCTTTTGTCGAAGCATCTTAGTAAGTTTTGTGATTTCTGAACATCAGAGTCATTCTGCATTACCTGCTGCTCTGAAATAACTTATATGGCACAAAGTCACAAGTGGCATTTCTACTCATGTTAAGATTTCAAATGGTGGAAAGTCAGTAATGAGTACACTCAAGGAGAAAAGAAAGAGACATCTTCCTCTTATTACAGAAAATAGCTGTTTTTGCAGCACTCTTCTCAGCGGTTTTCTGAAAAATCATCTACGAAGAAGTCCGCCTGCAGACAGGAAAAAGAGGTTCCTGCTGATCTTTCTCTTTGCACTCTGTCCTTAAAGTTTGCTGGTTTTGTCTTCACAAAGGTACCAATTCCAAGAGTCATTATATCATAGATTCATGCTAAATAAAATATACGCGCGTGCCTGGGGGCAGGGGGAGAGTGTCTTACGGCTTCAAGTAAATGGCTACGACCTCAGGCAGAATGGGGAAAATGGGATCATGGATAGCACTCGCAACAGAGACCCTGCCAACATGATTCAGAAGCAGGGGACCTCACAGCTCAGTGTTTAAACGTTAGTGGATACATAGCGGTCAAGGTTTCAACTAGCAAACCAAAAGACAGCTACAGGCAAGCATCTTTTACTACTCTCCTAAAAGAGCAAGAGGAACTGCTTCCCAACGTTCTACCCAGAGCATACAGAAAATAAATATCCATTATACTAGATCCCTTCAGTATGGGAAACATCTAGATATCTTACACAAGCATAACATTTCTTCAGATTTTATATTATATATATATATATAAACACAACAATTTCCTAACACGAAGTTCAGCATGAGACTTTAATGATCATCTTTGTTAAGAACTGAACAGATGACAACACTCCCAACCTGACACATATTCTGCAAAAAGAATATGGCAACATTAAATTATATATATGAAAATATAGAGATTAAAAATGACTGATTTTTCAAGGACTAAAGAAATTGTGGGGGGTAGCTGGTTAAGACTGTTACAAGTAGATGAACAATTGTCAGCTTAAGCATTTTTGGATAATAGCTTGATACATATTCGAAAATGTGAGGCAGGGAGAAAACACCAATAAACAATGCAGAGCAAGAAAACAAGATGAGCATGATAAAAGTTTTCAGAAAGCAATGACAGATCATCGTACACCTAGAGAACCAAAAATACAGAGGCAGTACATTAAAATCCATGATAATGCAAATCCAACATGAAACATGGGTCCACTGCTAGCTGATACCAGCAATGTAAATAAAATAAAAAAATTAAATTAAATTAAAAGGGGGGGAAGAAAGAAAAAAAATGAAAAAAAAAAGCAGGAAAAAAAAAGCAAAACAGAAAAGTGAAAAAGTGTAATGGATACTTTTTGTCCCTTTGCAGAATGAAGGAAGAAGATGCAATCATTCCATATGTTAAAAAATCATTCCATATTGTTAAAAGAACAGAAAATTTCCCATTCCCATGCATGATTTTATAACCAATTTATAAACTGGCCCATTTTAGGGCCTGTTCTCTTCAATGGTTCCTAAATGACTAGTACATGTTTTGAGTAAGTCTGCAGGTGACACTGAACTGGGAGGAGCTGATGACTCCCTCAGTGGTGGAGAGGCCTTGCAGAGACATCTTGACAAATCAGAGAGCTGGGCAATCACCAACAGTATGAAATTCAACAAGAGCAAGTGCTGGATTCTGCACCTGGGACAGGGCAACCCTGGCTGTACATAGGAGAGGCTGGAGAGCAGATTCTGGTTGACGGCAAGTTGAATATTAGTCAGCAGCGCGCCTTCACAGCCAAAAGGGCCATCCGTACTGAGCATCAGGCGCAGCACGGCTCGCTGGTTGAGGGAAGGGATCGTCCCGTTTTGCTCTGCACCAGCGCAGCCTCACCTCGAGTGCTGCGTGCAGTTTTGGGCACCACAGTATAAGAAGGACATAAAACTATCAGAGTGTCCAAAGGAGGGACACAAATTGGTGAAGGGTCTGGAAGGCAAGATGTACGAGTGGCTGAGGCCCCTGGGTTTGTTCAGCCCAGAGCAGAGCAGGCCGAGGGGAGGCCTCATGGCGGCCTGCAGCTCCCTCACGAGGGGAGCGGAGGGGCAGGCGCTGAGCTCTGCTCTCTGGGGACAGCGACAGGACCCGAGGGAACGGCATGGAGCTGGGACTGGGGAGGGTCAGGCTGGGTGTTAGGGAAAGGGTCTGCACCCAGAGGGTGGTCAGGCACTGGGACAGGCTCCCCAGGGAAGTGGTCACGGCACCGAGCCTGCTGTAGCTCAAGAAGTGTTTGGACAACGCTCTCAGACACGCGGTCAGATTTTTGGGTGGTCCTGTGTGGAGCCAGGCATTGGACTGGAAGATCCTTGGGGTCCCTTCCAACTCAGGATATTCTGTAGTTCTATAACTTTAGAAGTTCTGACTGAGGATTTCTCTGAACATCTATTTTATACATACCATAGGAATAGGGAAATCTCCAAAGGAAGGGGCAGAGGATAGTACAGCCCAACTGTTCATAAATACATAAATAAGTAAATAAAGGTAAAGGCATGAACCAGGGAGCTAAGATCTTCAGTTAAAAAACAGACAGTAACAGCAGCGATGCAAGAGCACAAAAGTTATTCAAAAATGTTGTTGCCAGAAGTGGTATTTACTAAAACAACAGAAGAGGAAAACAAATATTGTATTAAAATGATAGTTTATACTTAGCTTTTTTTTTTTTTTTTAAGGATATTCACATTTTCAGGGTACATTGTAGTTGATGGCAGTTAATTTGGGATTCTTATCAATGAGCAAATGCTCAACTACTAGTAACATTCTGCATGATTTTCAAAAAATATCTACTGACAAAAACCTCTCTGCTTTTTGACAGCTTGCAGGTCTGGTGGACAAAAGTGACTTGTGCTAATACACTTCAGTTTCTCTTAATACAGGTAACAACATTAAAGGATGTTTTGACCAAAATTTTTGCCAAATAAGGGAAGACATTGCACAGATTACAAAGTTGCCCCCTTGGCTGATCTCAAAAAGTTGCTACTGGAAAGATATGGTTACAAAGACCATTTTGAACAGTCTCCTTTGGAACAATTATTGGTTGAGGACTATTCAATTAGCTTTTAATAGACATAAAAATTATATAAAATATTTGCTTGCTAAGCCTGGACATAAGAGTGTTGCATTAGTATCCAGTAGTAAGGCAGTTTAGTATTGCAAAGCTACATTAATCACTTATAAAGTAATCTTGGTCCTACAAGATGACTTGAACGCCAAAGAGGTTTGCAAAGTTAGGCCACACTCCCAGACAAGAGACACCTACTTCATAATGCAACTTAAGAAAACTAATAACTGTCTCATAATAAGATCTCAGTGCAAAGCAGAACAAATGTGTGCAAATACATTAATAGGACTATTAGTAGAAACAGAAATATTTTTGCATTGATGAGGCCACCAGTAAGTACAATATTATGCTTACCTTCAGGAGAGTAAGCATACAGTAATCCTGGAGCAATACAAAGAAATTGCTCCTTCATGGTTGTGTACTAAAACACACAAACAGTATATCTGTTATGCACAGAGAACATTTTTCAACTCTGCTAACGGAGATGTAATAGAATCTCCTGATTGGGAAGATGAAGTTAAAAAAAGGAAAAAGAAAACAACAACAACAAAAAAGATGTGAGGTTCCTCAATACTTGGGTGACATATCAGGGGATGAAATGGACTCAATGTCATATGAGCATTTCAAGTAAGGCTAAAGTCTTAAGAAGTCTAACATATCTCATGAGCACATCAAAGTTTCATCTCATGTAAGATGGGCATAAACGTGGACTTAACGGTACTTTCCTCTTTGGAGCCTGTGAATTCCCCAGTTTCCTGAGGTCTGCTCATAAAGATATCAGAAAAATCAGTCTGGAATTTCTCCACACATACTCACCTTGATTACTTTTTAAAATACCTATTGACCTAGGGGCTCCCTCTGCTTATTCACAAAGCTCTTGACTCTTTCCTGTAGTGCCCAACCTAACAGGTGTTTTTTTGAGTGGAGAAGGGAGAGGAGGTTTCTTTTGAACCAACAGAGCCCGATCACCAGCTGGAGCCTGGACAGGGTAAGCAACACTGACAAGCTGTCTTCTTCAGGGTGCGCTTCTACACGCCCTTAGAATCACAGAATCATTCAAGTTGGAAAAGACCTTCAAGATCATCTGGTCCAACCATCACCCTACCACCACCGTCACCCACTAAACCATGCCCCTAAGCACCACGTCCAACCTTTCCTTGAACACCCCCCGGGATGGTGACGCCACCACTTCCCTGGGCAACTAACTACAGAACCCAGTTTCACTGTCCAGATCTGGAGTCTGAGCAGTGAACATGAACCATCTGGACATGCCAGCTCAGGGTCTTCTGGCTGGCCTGTCTTCATGCTACGTCCAGCGCTGACGTCTCAGCTCTGAGATCTCAGCCAGACTTAGAGCTGGAAGAGGGTTCTCACCAAATTGCACAAGCAAGAAATTTGCTGCTCCTTAAGGCTTGGCTGGCACTGGAGGATCACCAGTCTTACTGGGGCAACACTGTAGTGACTGAAGGAGCTAGTGTAAGGAAGAGACGTTTTCTCACACCTCCTGCTCCTTGACCAGGGTACTCCTGAAAACGAGGCTCTTGCTGGATTTAAGAGTATAAAAAGGCACTTTATCACCACAAAGTTGTATTAACCACTTATAAAGTGATCTCAGTCCTGCAAGATGACCACCAAAGAAGCCTGTGAAAGTAGCCCACGTTCCTAGACAAGACAGAAAGGACGCGAGGTTCCCCCCGGGAGCTGTCTCCCCGTCCCCACACGCCTCCCCCCGGCTCCGTCCCTCTCACCCGCGTCGTAGAAGGCGTCCAGCACCGCCGTCTCCCCGAAGTCCAGCTCCCCGAAGTTGACCGTGCCCAGCTGAGCCCCCTCGGCCTCGCAGGCCCTCAGCAGGCACTGCCGAGCCCCGGCCTCGGGGCTCCGCGCCCCGGCGCCCGCCTTGGGCGGCTCGTTGAGCACATACACGGCCCGCAGGCAGCGCGCCCGCGGGGCACCCGCGCCGCCCTCCGCCGCCTCCACACCGCCCGGTGCCGCCGCCGCCGCCTCAGGCGGGCAGGGCGCCGGCAGCTCCGGCTCCGTGCCGGGGTGCCCCGGCTCCGCCGCCGCGCTGCCGCCCGCGGGGCTCTCCATAGCGCCTCCGAGGGCTGAGGGGGGCCGGCGGCTGCCAGCAGGTGCTCAGGCGGGGCCGCGCCTCATGGCGAGCGGTTCCCCGTCGCCCGCTCGCCCTCGGCTGAGGGACAAGCGGGCAGCCCCGGGACGAGCCCGCTCAGTTCCGCGCCCAACGCGGTGCCGAGGGGGAGGCGACACCGTCGGGGCGGCCTCGCCTCGTTTATGGCTTCCCTTCCCCGCCCCTGGCGGGGCACACGACCTCCCCGCACCGCCCGCCGCCACCGCCCTGACCGGCGGGGCTTTGAGCCGTGGCCCCGCTCGGCTTCTCGGGACGGGCTGGCGGCGGCTGCTGCACGGCGGGAGGGCTGCACCCGCGCCGCTGCCCTTCGCCGCCATTAGGAGCCCCCACTCCAGCCGTTATGAGCCCCTGTCAGCCGTTAGGGGCCGGCTCGCCCCGGCCGTCCTCCCAGATAATAAATAAATAAATAAAAGCACACCCCTGCACCGTGTAAAGAATGGTTCCGGGCTTGGGCTGTGGACAGAGGGGCTGAGGGGTGTCGTCGACCCCCACAAACCTAGGGTGCCATCTGCCACTGTCATCCTTGAATCACAGAATCATTAAGGTTGAAAAGATCTCCAAGATCATCTGGTCCAACCATCCCCCTACCACCAATGTCACCCACTCAACCATGTCCCTAAGCACCACGTCCAACCTTTCCTTGAACAACCCCAGGAACAGTGACTCGACCACTTCCCTGGGAAACACGTTCCAATGCCTGACCAATGTTTCTGAGAAGAAATGTCCCCTAATTGTTTTAGTTGTTGACAAGTAGTGCTCTTTGTTCAACTTTGTTTTAATTGTTGAAGAGTAGGGGCATGACGTTTCCATTTTTCCACTCACCAGGGACATTGCCTGAATGCCAGGACTTTTCAACTATGATGGAGAGAGGCTTGGCAACCCCATCAGCCAGCTCCCTCCGGACCCTGGGATTCATGTCATCGGGTCCCATAGACTTGTACCTGTTTAGATTCTTCAGGTGGTCTTGAACCTGCTCTTCACTTACAGTGGGTGGGACTTTGATCCCCCAGCCTCCATCTATGGGTTCAGGGAAATGAAAGACTTGGGAAGCCCGTCCACCAGTGCAGATGGAGGCAAAGCAGTTGCCGAGTACCTCAGCCTTCTCCATGTCTGTCGTTACCAATTACTCAGATATAGAAACTCACTCCTAAGATAAGAAATTAGCCACCCATAATTGCTTACACACTACTATTTTCACCCCTTGGTCTATTTTCACAAATGTTAAAGGCGCATGGTGGCCCTCAGGGACTCCTCCTGTCACCCCAGCGCAGCAGCCTGAAGGAAGCTGGGTCCTCTCTTGTGCTCTTCCTCGAGGCTCTGTGCAGAAGGGATGCTGCCTCTCGCACAAGGGCTGGGGGATGGGAAAGAAGCACTCACACAACCCCTGAGAACTGGCAACACAGTTCTTTATTGCCAGGACATCCTGCAGGTGACCATGCAGGATGTCTGTGGTGTTTGGCGGCTCCAAGCTAATGCTGGGGATGGAGCCTGCGCGACGAGTAGGGAGCTCACCGGGCACTCCTACGGCGCTGTTGGTGCGCTCTGATGGCAGGGAGCAGAGGCATGCCGGGGTAGTCGCGGGTCTGGTCTGGCCGAGGTGGATCCAATTCCATTGGTTCCTCCACATCCTTTGGTGCATCCATCTCCATGGGCTCCACGGTGTTTGGCAGAAGGATAAGCCAGTCCTTGCCTTGGACAGCCCAAAGGGGATGCCTTCCATCTGGAATGTTTTCAGGCCAGGGTGCTGAACCAGGGGGTCGCCCAGTCCCACGCCGAGTTCCCATGCCACTCTCCGGTTGATTTTCATGCATGGGTTCGACGCTGCCGTATGGTTTACGGCCATGGCAGGGTCCCACACTGCATTCTGGACGATAGGCACTCCTCTCCTCCCCGCGGCTGTCCGGCTGACGCTCCTGCCTTCGCCCCACGCCACCGTTGCGCCACTGGCAAGGCCCAGGCCCCCTGTCGCTGTATGGCTGAGGGGGCGGCCTGTTCCCTGCGTCGTTGCGGTGCCAGTGGTACCGCCTGTAAGTGTCTGTGGGCTGTGCACCAGAGGTCCCTTGGGCATTGGTGTCTTTTGTGCCACAGGCGCTATCCCTCTGCCCTTGACACGTCTCCTTCTTGTTGGGTGGATTCCTTCTCGGTGCTTCCTTGGACTGCATCGCTGTCCTCACACCGAGGAGGCCTGCCGCTCGCCTTGCTGCTTCGGCTCTCCTTCCTGCCACACACGTTGGCTGTCAGAGGGCCTAGAAGCTCAGCGAGTGGTGGGCCAGCCGCAGGGGTCCTGTTTTATAGGGCCTGCAGCAAAGGCGCAGCAGTGGTGGCCACTGTGACCTCAGCAAGCCTCTGTGATGGAGTGGCCCATGTGTGGCCAAAGGCAGCTGTGTTGGGGGCGGCCTGGAAGATGCCCTCACGTGGAAGAAGGAGGAGGGTTGGGGGGCTGAGGGCCCCTTTTCTGGGGCTGTCTCCCCCGGGCCATTTGGCTTGCCAGAGAGAAGGGCTGCCCCTCGGCCACAGGGACTGCCCTCCACCTCCCATCCTGTGCCCTGGATTTATTGTTAACACTGGTTTTTAGGTAATTAAAATTAATTTATGGAAAAGAACAGAAGCAAGGTACATCTTCAGCCCTAATTCCCATGTGCGTTTTGTGCTCTGAGTGAACAATTTCTTCCTCACATCACATCTAATCTAAAGCTCTCCTCCATTTGTTCAAAGCCATTATTCCTTGTTCCATTGCTACACTCCCTGATGGAGTCCCTCTCCAGCTTTCTTTTAGGCCACTGTTATGGGTTAGGTTAGGAGGCAAAACTGCAGGACCTTGCAAATTGCAGCCTTATCTACCTTGTTCCACATGTTCCACATGACGTTTTCCAGCTCAGGCTCTAGCCTCTCATGAGTGTAACACAGAATCACAGAATCATTAAGGTTGGAAAAGACCTCCAAGATCATCTGGTCCAACCATCCCCCTACCGCCAATGTCACCCACTAAACTATGTCCCTAAGCACCACGTCCAACCTTGCCTTGAACAACCCCAGGGACGGGGTCTACCAGGATCCCCAGTACCTTTCCTGGAAACATCACTTCCAGCCATCTGGCTTCCAGCATCTACTAGTACACGAGATTTCTCCTCTCCAGGTACAGGTCTCAGCACTTGCTTTTGTGGAACTGCACGATGTTCCTGTCAGCTCATTTCTCCAGCCTGCCATACTGAGATTATTTAATTTCCATCATGATCAAAATTTATTATTGCTGAAGAGTCACTGCAAAACACATGAATTGCTTAAGATGCTTTAAAGCTCTCTCTTAAGTACAGGAAGATGTCTTAAATGGGCTTCTAACGTTTTACTGTTATTCTATAAAATACATGAACATGAAGGCAGGTATCACCAGTCTTAAAGACTTATTTTGAAGAATTAATTTAAGAAGTCTTTGAGAATTTGATCTCCAGAAGTACAAAATATTCTTGCCTCCAAAAATGGTAATAAGGATAGCTAATTCCTTGCTAGATAAGGCTAGGGCTAGCTTTGTGACTCAAGGTCACACAGGCTATGTACATTCGGAATACCTGTGACATAATAGGAATGTATCTACAGAGTGAAAATGTTCATGCAGATGATCCATTGTTCACACTACTTGCATTTTGGAGGACTTTCCTTCAGATGAGGTTGAGTCCCACAGATCCCATGCCAATTAGTGACTGGAGAAAAACTGATGTAATCTTAAAACACATCTTTCAGTTTAGATTCATCTGTAAGGAACTGAGCTTGTGAACTGCAGCTGCAGCTGCTCTGTGATGTGAACCACAGCGGAGTCTGTGAGGACAGCAGGGAGGATCACTTTTTAAAAGACTTCTCTTAATCTAACCTGAAACATTAATGTAAATGCAGCCACACAAGCCCACAGAGCAGACTTTCTCATTTCTCCTGTCCTCTATTCCATCAGCTTGGCTTTAATTCCTTCCCTTCTCTCTAAGCAGAAATACACGTCAAGGACAAACATATCTATTCACTTTAGAGACCCACATACTAAGGCAGTGTTGAAAAGTAGTTTGTCTGCATCACTGGCTAGAATTCAACTATACTTCTGATGACTTAACTTTAGGTAGGCCTTAGACTGAATTCTCCCAGGGTGACTAAACGACTTCTTAGTTCACATAGGAAGTCTATGGCATTATTTATGATTGAACACTGTGGTGCAGCCTACCCAATGTCTGACTAGTCTTTCTGAGAAGAAATGTCTCCTAATTTCCAACCTAAATCTCCCCTGGCACAACTTGAGGCCATTCCCTCTAGTCCTATCACTAGTTACCTGCTAGAAGAGGCTGACCCCCAGCTCCCCACACCTTCCTTTCAGGTAGCTGTAGAGAGCAATAAGGGTCTTAGGTCCTCTGTGGAGAGTTTTCTTCCCTCAGCTTGCTGTGTCATCCAATACTTCTTTTTTTTCTTTCTGTTACCGTTTAAAAGACTCTGTTGGCTATAGATAAACTGTGTCATAAGTTTGATTGACAATGCCTTTCTGTCTTCCTTAAAACCTCCTACCATCCTGGCAAAACAGGCTTCTGGAAACTCTGTGGCAACTCCTGGCTCCTTTGTAAGAATAGGATGACTTGTGAGAGTCCCATTCACTAGCATGTTTTTCTGATTAGCCAAAGCAACGGCAGCAGCCTCAGCCGCTGGCCCTGCTGCTGGGAGAGTTGCTGATTTAGGCAGCAAGAGAAACTGAAAAAAAGGTAAGCTCTGCGTGGATCACCTTGCACCTCGGCTTGGTATCCAGCTGCCAAAAGGGCACTAGTACCCACACCAAAATCATGGCCTAACAGTGAGAAGAGGAACCATGGAATACTTCAGGCCTCAAATGAATTTGTATTGGAAGTAGTAAACCTGGCTCAAATGCCTTTTCCATCTCATTTTTACTCACTGGTATAGAACAGGTTTCAGGTGAATGGCATCTTTACCGTCTACTGCAGCGTGGCTCCTTACGGCTACCTGAGGTTAATATTTTTACCACATGCTGTAATGCAATACAAGCAACATACAGCAGAGTATTTTCTTCTGTAGGTGTCTGGCACCTTAGCTTGGTGACCATAAGAGCTTCAGAGGCCAGCTCTTCTGAGAGACTCTGCGACACGAGGACAACATAGCGCTGCACAAAGGGGCTCATAAGGGCTTTAGGGAGAATGTGGAGAAACCATTTAAGAGACAAACTTGTTTCTGATTTTGGAGAGTTTGGAACAAGTAAGCTGCTGAATTTAGTCCGCAGGTTGGGGGTGCCTGTGTTGTTTTTTAACAAAAACACTAATACGTGAAATTTTGGGGGAATTACATACTTTGACCCCTAGAGATCCCTCTGTTTGCTGGCAATTTTCCTCTTTAGGCCTGAAAAAGCCTTTGTATATGGCAACTCTAATTCTATTAGCCTTGTTCCAGCAAGGAAAAAATTAGGAGAAAAATCTAAATCAACATTTAGCAGAAACTCGATGTGCACATGGCAGCCTTCAACTGACAAATAGCAGGAGCACACTCACAAAGGATCCTCCCCAGTACAAATCCTACTTTGTGCTTTTTGCATTATAAGAAAGTCTGTCTGAAGAGCCGGTACTGAAATGAAAAATGCAATATTGTGAAAGTTAAGGGATTATTTACAAAGGAAAGCATTTATCTTACTTAAGAATGTTCTTAGGCTTTCAACAGCTAACATGCAAAAACAAATTGCAGCTTAATGGGTTCGGAATAACGGAGGCATGGCGTGGTGCTTTCTCTCATCTTGAAAATTGTTGAAGTGTTAATTTAGAACAAATATGTGGGCTGGAATTGCTTAGCGGGATGCCCCTGAGGCAAAATAAATAAGCCTTTCCTGCCTTCTAGAGATTACCAGAACCTTGTATGTTGTAGATGTAAGAAGTGTCTTTGGGTTTCATTTCACAGTCTTTAACACTTGGTACCATTTTAAATTGGTTGCTGAGAGGTCTGTCTCTTTGTCTTGGAACAGAGACAGCCTCTCTTCATGGATACTTTGTGTGATTTTGAAACAAGTATTTTTCTCCTTTCTTGATTATATTCACTCTTCTTCCAAATAGGATCCTCACTATCCCTCTGGCATTTTTTCCTAACTAGCTGCCACAATCTGAAACTCCATTTTTTTAACCTGGTACCATTTGTTGAGTTCATTTAAAGCTAGAAGCAAGGAGTATTTTTAAAGGAAGAAGATTCATTTTGTATACTGCATCTGAGTGTGTCAGGTGGGCCTGACATTTCCACCAAATAACAGTATTTTCAAGTCTTGCAAGTCATCTGAGAGAGAACAAATGGGAGACTCAGATTTTGGGGGAGTTGTAATGTTTCTGTGCAATTAAGAAGTTAAATTTAGAGGAAAAAAGGATAATTCATGCAACACTTTTTCTTCTTTTGGAAATGTGGTCCAGCAAAGGGGTTGTGAAAAGAGCCCCTGCCTCCAGAATTGCCTATTCAAAGCCGAGGGCCAGATGCAAACATTCAGCTTTTGCACACCTTTCCATGACATTTTGTCTTTGCAGAGAACCTGTCCTAACAAAATCTAGCAAACTCAAGTCAACACCTGCTCTTATACAGTAATGTAATGACAATGCCATAATTTTCTCAAGCAGAGCTTTGTATCTATCAAACCCACTTAGTGCAGAATATAAATTATCTCTCAGCCACCAGAAGCAACATGTTCTCTGCAGTTCACAGAGGCAGCAAACACACACAAAACAATACAAAGCAAAACTAAGAAGTAAACAAACACCATTCTTGAACCCACCTTCTGCAGATCTGAGTTCTTCCAATGTGCAAACCCGGCTGCCCCTTTCTTGGCAGCGTTTCCTGAGGACTGCCCACCAGCACAGCAGCCCTGGTGCAGTCACGCTGGGTGTGGAGGTGCCCCGGAGTCCCTCCACGTGCCCTTGACACTGACCACTGCACGCAGGTTCCTCCTCAGCCACACCACACGTCCCTCATTAACACCTTGTTAATGAACTTCTTGGCGTTACTGCTGCTAGCGTGCCACCCCGCTTACTTTCATTTACAGTGAGTAGGTATGCAAGTAACCATACAGATGCTGCTTTTGTGTGGATGAAGAGGAAAATAGTCAATATGTCTTTACTGAACAAGAACGTTAGATTTTATTTTTAAGTATGGATTCAGATAAGAGGGGTTTTCTTTTTTAAGGTCTTTATGTAGCAGCTTTGCCAGAGTTTAAATAAAATGCTGCAAATTCTCTCTAAGAAGTCTAGCAAAGTGTGGTTTTGTTCCAAAAGTCAGATTCAAAATACTGTGTCTGTACAATGACAGCTGAACAACATGGATGAGCCTTGAGGGGAAACTTAATGAAAAGGCCTACAAATGCTACAATCTTTAAATATCAACTTGTAGGCACATCTGCTTTCCAAGGATGGCATGAAGTCAAAACCCCTCACAGCCACTGAATCAGCGTTGGAACCAGATCCAGAGATCTCAGGGATTCCTTTTCATTTTCTTTCACTGGAGGGCATGAGACTGCACGTGCTCATTTGGCCTGCTGACAGAGGAAGAGGGCAAAGAAAACAAGTGCTGGTTCAGAAATGCAGCTTTCTGCTCCGATCTGCTCTTTCGCATGGGGTAGCATAGGGCACCCAGCATCTGCTCATCACTGCCCCTTGCGAACAAAGGACAGTGACATCTTGTATGAAACCCAAAGTTAGCCAAAGGGTGGCCTTCTCTTCTTTCCTTTCCACCCAGCCTAAAAATATTAAATGTATACATACGTTTTCTGCACACAATACAGAGCAAAATGTAATCAATTTCAAAACTCACTTTGATTCCATATTCTTCATCTCCTATCGTTTTCAGCACATCAGGCACTCTAATAACAAGTTCTTGTTTAACTTAACTAACTTGATTAACTTCTAACTTAACTAGTTTTAGGGCAAGGCTTCGAGAGCTTGAACGATTAAGGAGTGCAGACTAGCAGTGAACACTTTCCACCTTTGAAATGGTGCAGGTCTTCTCAACAGCATCCATGAAGCCAGAATTTTGCTTATAGATGACTGTGTGTGTTTGAAATAAAAATAAAAATCCAGTAAATACAATAGTAAATATGAGGATAAAAAACAAAACAAAATAAAAATATGCCTTTCCTGAATCTCCATCAGAACGGAAAGCTCACGCTTTCTACGTGGCTGATAGTTAACATTATTTACATTATTTCTCTCTGTCAGATAGCTAGAGCAGATCAATTCCACAAGAGCTAGACGTGGGCACTTATAATGTCTGGTAAAAGCTTTGATTTGGTTGAAGTACCAGGTCCCCAGCCTTCCCCAGTCAGTTCAGAAAGCGAGAAGCAAATGGCCAGCTGAGAGCCAGAGGTTAACCGAGCTTCTCCAAACCACGGTCTGTGATCAGTTAGTCAGAGAGAAAACCACTTATCAGCAGTTTTCAACATGTTTCACGTAACTTCTTGTTTGTGCTTCAGATGGGAGAAAAACAAACCAGCCCCATGTCCACTGTTCCAGTAATAAATATTAACACAACGTCAGCCCTAGATATCTTCACTCATACAGCCTTTTGACATGACAAATATTTTCTCTTTTGCAATCCTAGACCTAACAGATTGCTCCTTGTGTTAGGTCTCTCTCCAACCAAGCAGATCCTGGGGGTGAGAAGTGTACATTTCCCCAAGGAATAAGAAGTCTAACTTCAAGAGGCCTGGTTTAAAATGTTTGCACTCACAGACGATTACATATTCTTATTTGGTCTGATTATTTTTTCTGTCTTCAGCTTGATCAAATTATTCCTGACTTCTTCACGTATCATGACGGCTCAGTGTTTTCTTCACAGTTATTCTTATGGACAGTTTTAAGACGAGATTCTCACTTGTAGCTTCTCTCAAGTTATTTCTCACTGAAGGGATATTCTCGACAAAAGCCACCAGAGCACTCACTTTTATTCCAGCTAAACAGGCCTGTTCTGTCTACTAATTAACAAAAGCCCAGCAAAATTGTGACTGTGGCAGGGAATGCGTTTATGCACATGATGAAGACATCTAGAATATGTGGCTCATTTGTATTCATGTTAATGCTATTTTTACATTTCTCTGGATGCCATATACACAAGGACAAATAAGACTTGCAAGCTTAGCCAAAGCAAAGCTGTCATGCTTCTTTGAAACATTTTAAAGATCCGTAATCACAATAGTTCTGGTATTACCAGGTGGGACTGCGAAATGTAAAGGAATCCCGAAGAGGCAAGAATTGCTTTGAAGTGACAAATAAAAAAACATCATTTGTTATGTTGATACTCATTTTTGTAATAGGTACTAATGAAAACTTCTTACGTTTAGGCGGATGAGTAAATTTAGTACAAATGCAATGAGAATCTTTAAATTGCATCCACATTTGCAACATTTATTAGATGATACATGATATATGAAGAAGAAGTCTACCAATGTTTAAAATGGGGTATTTTTTAGTCAATAAGTAACTCATATTCGTGAACTTGCAGTGTGAAAAGTCTTGGAAGCAGCAGGCAATAGCAGCTGGGAGCACAGCTAAGACACCTAGTGAGAGGGAAAGTAACCTTAGCCTTTCTCAAAAGCTCTGGCAACTATTTTCTCTGCTTACGCGATGACTTTGCTTGGTAAAAGTGTGAACTTATTAGCATTGGGTCTGGTTTTAGTATTGGGATTTGGCTATGTGCAGTTCTCTGTGCTTTTAATGATGAGACCTGAATGTGCATCTGACTTACTGGGCACCGGTCTACAGCTGCTCCTGGTTACAGAGCAAAACAATTTGTGATGCCAAACACTTTGTCCTCTCTGCTTTGTCAACTTGCATTACACTTAGTCTTTGCCAGAAGAGTGTCACATGCTCGAGGCTATTAAAGCCACTGCTAAGCAGCATGTCAATCTTGTACGGTTTGAAAACTTTATGGCCAGACACGCTGTCGCTCAAATGCACGTCTTTTTCAGACCTCTCTCTGCCAGAATGATAGGAATCATCCCAGGAAAGTTTTATCATGCTGTAAGAGTGAGACCTTCAGCCCATCACTGTGTCGAATCACATTTCTATCAAAGTAGCAGAGAGTTTCTTCCTGCGCTCTGCAGTGGAAAGGGTCACAATACCAAGTTAAATAATAACTCGCTTCCTGTTCAGATTCAAGACACCCAAGAAGCACAGAACATTCCTGACCTTTTCACAGGGACAGATCCATGTTTTGCTAATACTTTTGTAATAGAATGATCTACCTCTTTCCTCATTTGGGAAATGCAAAATAATGGCTGATATTTTGAAGAAATGAGCGTTTAGCTTGTGATAGCAGTAAGATTTCCAGAAGCAGGGGTACAAGGTAATATTTTTTGTTGCCTGACTGCATTGTTTTCTCTCAAAGTTTAAGTCCAGTTGGAAAACTGAATGGTTTCAGTATTGCTCTATAGTGTTCCTAGTTATTCACACAGCAACAAAGTAAAATATAATGCTATTTCTCTGGCATGTACGTGTGTAGGACAAACTTCAGATACCCTTTCTTAGCCCCTCCACATGAGACGATCAACCAGCCACAGGTTTCCATACAGCATGCACACACCACTGCAGCACGAAAACAACATGTGGAGCATCCCATTTGATTTCTGTTTAACAGAGGCACAGCAACAGCCAGTCCTGCCTGCAAGGAGACACCAGCCAGAGCCTGCAGAAGGCAACCATCTCACCAGAGCTGCAGCATCAGCACAGCACCGTCACAGGGGCTGAGGTGGTGGGACACAGCCTTCAGTGGGCAGCTCCCCTCCTGTGCTTCTCAGGAGTGCTAGGACGTGTGTTTCTGAACAAGGAAGGCATCCGATTCAAGACAACAGGAGGTTTGCAGGCTGAGATTGCTGCCCTTTATATTTAGGTGGAAATAGGCTGAGGAAGCATGGGGCCTGAGTGAGGGGTCCTGGGAACAGAGTGGTAATGTCAGTGGGAGAATATGGGCTTGCCCCAGACTTGCACCCAGCTGGAAAGAGGCTCTGCTCCAGCTGGGGCATTGGTGACGGGTACCTGCTGCACTGGTGACGTTTGGGAGCCGTGGGTCAGCACTTAGTCTGAGTCAACAATGTTGACTTTAACATATCCAGATTAATATTGAAGATTAATATTGAAGTCCAATATTGAAGCTCTTAGCCATTGCAGTAGGGTGACGTCCTTCTCTTGCTGGAGCTCCCCCACCACAGGTTACTGAGCCGTGTTTCTGAGGTAAACAGGTGCTTCGTGTCAGAGCATGAGAAATTTTCCATTCCCCTGAGCTCAGTGACACGCGCCAAGCCCAGCTGCATAATCACAGCACAAACATCCTGAAGCCCCGGCGAGAGATTTGCCATCCATTAACGAACTGGCTGTCTCCAGCCAACGCTGTTTTTGCTGGGGTCTCAAAATGTATGTCATGTTTCCTGTGCCTTGTGCTTTTATTTGCTAAATGGCTGCATCTGCGCTTCCAGCAGGGCTTGGTAAATTTGGCTCTTTCAATCCCAAGTAGCCATATTATCTAGCAGCAGCAATTTCCACGCAGGTGCGCGTACTTTTCTACTTACCCTTTCTCACCTGTTGCTCTGCTTTTTGGTGCTTTGTGGTGGGAGGAAGAGCATGGTAGAGACTGTGTGAATGGTGCTATCTCCTGCGCTTTTCTGCTGTCGTTGTGCCCTTCACACAGAAAAGCATCCCCAGAAGGGGTAAACCCAAGCGATGGATCATCCTGCAGCAGCAACGGCTGCCCAGCCTCATTTGTACTTCCTCTAAGAAGAGCCCAAGAAGTGCTCTGCCAAAATCCCAAACTTTGTTCCCATGCTGCAATCTGAGGAGACGAAGAGCATCTGATGGGTCCTTCCAAGTGAGCGCGTTCGCCTTTCCCTCTCTGGGATGAAGCAGGCAGAGACTGGCTTGTACTGAGGAAAATGATCTCCCACAGCAAATGGAAACGCAGGGTCTGAGCGCAGTGAAGAGAGAGGGCATTACCAGAGAAAGTTTTGAAAGCAGACACTTCTTTAATGTTCTGATATTCAAAAATGGTTGTGAAATTCGGTCGTTTTTATCTTACTTGCTTTGTTGCTGCTGTAATTTTCAAGTTTTCTCCTCTGAAATAGCCTATTACAATGTCTAAGATCATATTGATAAAAGCCAATTATGTTTTCCTGTGACTATCAGCTACCTTCCCCAGCTGCTTTCCTACAAATAAAGGAAGATAAGAGAGCTCTGAACACACTTACCTTATCTGAGGGGCCGACAGAGCGGCCGAGCCCTGCCCCCCAAGGTTTTTGCAATGTGTCAGAACAGTTATTCTCACGGTAGAGGATTTGGTTCTGGGGATTTGTCTACATCTACAGTTGATTAACTTCCTAAAATACATTGAGATAGCACCTCAGTTTGTGAGGTAGCAGTTTCAACAAATTAATTTATATCTTAAAATTTGCATCCTACAGTAATAGCACATTTAGAAATAGGATTAAATTTCTAATGCTTTCTTTTATGTGCTCAAGAGCACTAACATTTTGTTAGTTTAGCTATTTCCATGGCACCAAGAAAGTCCCTCAAGCATCTGTTCCTCCGGCTCCCAGCAGCTTATGCTAGCTACATGCCAAAGTTCGTGCCTGCGCAGGGCTGGAAATCCTTTTAACACGGAGAGGTAAAACCAACCAGCACTGCGTTGCGTGCGCCCGATAACCTTCAGTACCTGAGTTGGACTTTTTGTCTTGCAGGCCGTGGAGGGGAGGGAGGCCAGGAGCTGTGGCCTGCCCCGCGTGGGCTCATCCAGCACCCAGCTGGTGGCACCAAGCCCTGTTCAGCCGCTGGCCGCACTCACACGGCGCCTGGGGAAATTTAGAAAAGTGCCTTTTGTTTCCTCAGCTGCTCTGTTCCAGGCTGGGAAGCGCTGGCATCCCGGTACCGTCAGGGCTCGCTACCTAAGGAAGCTGGCTGATCTCCAAAACGGAGGGCAGAGAGAGGGAAGCAGCTGCAGGAAGCGGGATGAATGGGCCGGGGCATACGCAATTAGCTGCTAATTCCTAGGACAGCTCAAAAATCAGCTGAGGCCAAAGGTGCCAAGCGAAATCTAATTTCTGGCTCAAGGGTATTAATAACCATGGAGACAACCACCCGGTGTGTGGTATAGGGGGTTCAGATCCACCCCGAATTGCTCTTTTTCATGTCAGGACCACTCTGAGCTGAAGCCGGTGCTGGGAGGACGCTCCCTCTGCTTGCTGAAGGAGAGCCGCCTGGGCCCAGCACCGCAGCCACCCCTGCATGGCCCAGAAGCGGCAGAGCGATTGTTTTGCTCCTACTTTTAAACCATCCTCCTGCCTGCCTCTTGCACCCCTAACCGAGGCTAACGCGGCGAGAGCTGTCAGCGCAGCGATGACTGCAGCGCGACACAGCCGAGGAGTTCGCAGGAACACGAGACGTTTTCGCACCACGCGAGCCCCGCAGCAGGCAAACGTGTTTTTGTGCCTGCAGGGAGGCCTGGCCTGGGGCGCTGCACACAAGGGCTGGGCTGGGGCCAAGGGGGAGAGAGGGGCCTGCACCCGCCTTGGGCCAGCGCCACAGGACAGTGAGGGCACACGTGAAAATGTCAGCCCTGGTGGTCCCAGGCTGCGCTGCTCCTCTCAGCAGCCGGACAGAAAGAGGCTCACGAAATGTACTGAGCAGCTGGCTGTCATATGCCTAAAACCAAGAGTACGTTGCATGTAATTATATTTAATCCTTTGACCTGTTCGCCTAACCCTTTGGCTCATTTATGAATGGACTGTTAATAAGAAAAATACAAACAGAAGATGAAATATAATTAATAAAAGGAACATCTCGAATGTTTACCATCACATTCCCATGGAAAACCAAGCACTAAGTGCTATGATCCCACATTAAGCAATGCTGATTCCTTTTAGAGTTAAAAAAATAACATTACAAAAAGAACATAAAACTCTTTTCTTAATAATCTTACAAATTTCCAAATCAAGAATTTAACTATTATCATGCAAATGCATGGCCCTGATGTTTCATACCTACATGGATTTCTACATGTAAACCGAAGTCTACTGCAAGACCACTGTGTGCTATTAACAAAAAATCATTTTACACAACTCTTCAAACAGCAATATTTAATCATTTTCACATCAAAAGCACTTTGCAGCTCACCAGCATTTTCCGTTTTTCTTTAAATATAAAACCAAACATTTTTAAAAGCAGCAGTTCTTAACCACAGGTTCAATGCATAATTGATCCTCTTTAAAAAGGGAAAAATCCACATGCTATGTAAAATACCTTCTATTATTATAATGAAATGCAGCAAGAAGAAAAACTTGTGTTTCTATGAACTCTCTTCTCCTAGAATAATAAACTTTCAAAACAAAGCATTTTCACAAAATCTTATTTAATCCTCATTTACAGAGCTTGATAGGTTGGACTTGTAACTTGCATTTATAAAATGGCAAGTTATCATCTCAAGTTATCATCAACAGGAGGGAAAAAAATGATGTAATCTGCTATCAGGAAACTCCATGCCAAATTCAGACTTTCATTTGCAAAAAAATGGAGCATTTCTGAGACGTCCCTTGTGTTTCTGAAGTACAGCTCATGAATTAATACTTTATTTACCACAGATACAATAGTTTACTTTCTTCCAGGGATGCAGCTAGGAAGCCAGAAGTATTTATTTATGGATACACATTGCAAATATAACATTACAAACCCAAACAGAATTCTTATTTGTTATCCTTATTTCCTCCTCTTCTACTCTCTGCCACCAACCTCACAAAAGATATGGAAGTAATCTAGAAACCTTTATTGCTGGAAAGCTGTGACGGGACTATCATTCTTTGTATAAAAAATATCTTAATGTAGTTATTTAGGATTGTTAAATAAGAGCATTTCAGTGATAAAATATTTTATTAGTGTTTCTCTTTAAGAACACTGAGGAATGTATTGGGACTTTTGGAAACATCCTCAAGTTTCATCATCAGATCTTTCAGTCTCGGACACCGCAGCTACAAGAGAACCACATGTGATTGTAGAGGAAATTATCCCAATCGTGAGGTTCAGTATTGCCACTTGAGATCCACAAAGCAAGACCTGGGTACAGTGGAGTGTGTATTGTACACATCTGTGCATGTCAAGAAGGTTTCGGGAACTCTGCCGGCCATGTGTGAACGTGACCGGCCAACCGAAAGCCGCGTCTCATCCAGTTCCTGGCAGGCAGGATGGTTAGCGGTGATACAGGATATCCTGGGTGGAGCCAATTCCAGTATTCGGTGAGATGACGAACAGATCCTTTGTGTGTTTTGTTGTCGTTTTTGACCCTCTGAAGTATCAACAATATCACTCACCCACTCTCGCTATGCTGTGCAAAAATATCCATTATTTAAATGCTTTGTAAAAACTCAACAAAGATTGTTGACAAGGCATGAGATACTGTGCCGCTAGTAAGGAACACGCGAAACCGCTAACAGGAAAATGAAGAAGTTGTTCTGAAAGGATGAAAATAGAAACTGGAAGAAACAAAGCAAGCACCAGGTTCAATAAAAATAGGAAGAGAAAGCCCTGCTGCAAAACAGGACTATAAAGTGTCTCACTGTATATACCTCAATGGCAGAAAGCTTATACAACATAATGTAGCAGACAATAGCACATAAATAGCAAATGAAACAATGTCACACAATAGAGAACCTTGTGCAGTAAATAATACAACTTTTTATTCATGTTTTATAGTTTACTTTTATTTATTTTTGCTTTAATAATGCATATTCTGTTCACTCTGTGCAAAATCGGGGACGGAGGCGGGCGCTGAAATCGTCTACGGAAAATCAAGCGAGATGAACATTCAAAACCGAAGGAGATGCCTATCAAAAACGGGAAAGCTAAAAAGCCACAGCTGATAATGACAAAGCTGCTCTCAACCGTGCCGCTCTGTCCCGCCGCCTCGCACCAGCCTGGCCGTACGGAGCAGCTGCACACGACGAGCGTGACCTCTACCGGACACCGGTGACAGGAGTTGGGGGAGCTACGTGACGGAGACCCGGCTTGCAACCAGCTCCAGTCAGAGTGTGGCAAAGAAAGGCACAAATCATTGCAAAGACCAGATTTCTGTTTCGTTGGTGTTCTTCTCCTAAATACATTACTGTACACAACGTAAGGTTCATTGTAGGGGGGTCGGGGGACATGAAATTGCATATTTAACAGAACTTAAGACCGTAACAAGAAGTAGGCTGTTGTATCTCGAAGCAAAAATAATCCCTCCAGCCCCAACGTTAACATTCATTCCTGGCTATATGCAGTACAAACATTTTAAAATCTGTGACAAAAGACAATTAAAAACCAAAAATCAAAATCATAAAGCTTGTAAACAGATAATCTGAAATACACTTTATTTATGGAAAAATATCATCAAAATAGTACCACTATGGACTAAACTGCCTGAGTTTTCATTTCACCTATGATCTTGAAGTAGAGAGCCTTTAGCACAAGAAGATCAATTTCAGTCACAACTAGTGCCACACAGCACCACATCGCGTGGAGATTTTTTCCTCACTGTTGGTATTTTTGTTGTGCTATCAAAAACTGTTGTGCTAATCCTTCAATAAAGGGATGTTGAGGCAATTCTTAAATCATTTGGCACAAAGTTATTTTGGCTGGGGCATAAATTTGAGTCTCAGTCATGTAGAATAATGCAACATTCCATCTATCAAGTATTCACTTTGATTGAAGAGCTTTCTTTATGTCGTTAACCTCCATCTGAAAAGAAAAAAGTATTTCTGATGAAATTAGACGCTTTAAGACACAGAGTTGATGCTGCTAGAAAAGCACATATTCCATCTTTTCCACAGGCACTGAGTACAGGTTTTATACCACTCTGATTTCCAAAGATTTCACAAATTGAGGTGACCTTCTATGTTGCACAGGGTGACCAGTGATGGCTTCCTCCCCTCAGAGGAATATATTCGTGTATATATATATATATGCATGTGCTGTAAGACCTTTCAAGCTCTCAGTTACAACTTTCACAGCCTGTGCAGCTCATTGCCAGGAATTACTCGCCAAATGAGCACTGTGACCATGCACCAGCAGCTGCACTTACCCCTGGCACAAGTAAACAGAGCCACTCTGAGCTGAGGAGCAAAACCTGTCCTCTCTCCCCTAGAGGGATGGCTCTTGCTGTGGGGATGGGGGCCCTCTACACCCATCAAGCCCATGCCCAGGCACCCCAAGGTCTCCGATGGATGTACGGCGGTGTGGCAGAAGCAGGTGGCTGAAGCTACCAACACCCCCAGCTGCACACTTGGCCCTTCCAGCAGCCTCCACAAACCCTGAGGCAGGGATGTGAGATACATTCCCAAACACCCGCAGTGCTCAGCTGGGCCATATCATCACTGCATTCTTCTTTATTTAATACATGCACCGAGAGCTGCGCTGCTTTATGCCTGTCAGAGCACTGATCAACTAATGCAATTTCTGTTTGTTGAACTTCTTTGTTGTTGTTGTGGTTGTTGATCTTCATTTAAAGCTAATTACGCCATCTCGACCAGCATCTGAACCAGTATAAGCAACATCTGAGCAGGAGTAAAAGCATTCAGCTGTAAGATCATATTTTTAAAACCATCAACGTAGGGCTCTGTGTAAACATTTAAAGCCATCCTTGGAGGTGGAATACAGACCTCTGAATAGTTTGCCCTGTTAGACTAAATCAATGACTGCTATTAAAATGTTCATCAGTTTTATCTGCATATATTCCAATTTTAGCTGAACTGTAAACTACAAGAAGCCATGTGCCTATGTGGCTGCATGCATAAAGTCCTTTACACAGTTCTGCCATCCTCTGTCATGTTCCCAAGCCCTTTACTGAGCAGGAGCAGCCCAGTGAAATTACAGTTCGATTTTCTATCCCTGGTACAGAGAGAAAGTACAGCTGACCTATACCACCAAAATATAAAACATAATCGATACAAAAGCAGTTATCAAGTACATCACTCTCCCAAATCCAGAAAAGCAGTTACTGAGGCTGCAGAGTCAATGATCAAAGTCAAAGGTGCAGCTCTGCTCCTCACACGCAGGTAGGGCAGCACGCTGCCTGGCAAACACTAAATCAACATGACAACTTCTAGAGCTAAGGTACTGCACAAACTGTGATAGCAGTAACTGGCTCCTAATCCTAACACCATCTTTTATATTGTTTAGGATGCTTTAGTGAGGGCGACCTGAGTACAGTCTGTAAAACAGACATAAAAACCTTGCTGTGTGAAATAATATTCCAGGCACAGCAACACTAAGACCAGCCTAATACAAAATATAAAGCTCTGGAAGAGAGCAAATCATTAAAAACAAAAACAAAACCATACAATTTCACTTGTGACAAAATCAGACCATTAAAACCGACACTAAAGAAATACCCGAACTGGAATCCTACATGGCGTTCTTTCATTTGGTACTTGTGCACTTGTGCTGATAAATTTTTAGATAATTATCAGGCTTTTCAGTACGAATCCAGCACTGCAATGCATATGACACAAACTGGTAACATTAGGAAGGGAGTAGGTACCCCCTATTAGAAATGTTAATAGTTTTTGATTCACTGGTATCTAAGTATCTTACCAGAGATTTATGTTCTATACGTGAGGCTAAATCAAACCTGCTGATATTTCCGTAACACTGTAAGTAATTCAAGTACCTGCAACCGTAGACGGATCTTTTTTTCTTCATCCAACTCAGACAGCAACTGCTTAATCTCTTTTCTGTTAAAAGAATGCGATAAAAAACTTAGAATGCAAATATTGAAATTAATAAAGTACAAAAGGTCACCTCTTGGAGGAATATTTTCCATATTTCACTAATTATGTGGGTTTTTTTTTGTGTTTGTTTTTTTTTTTCCTCAAATAACTAATTAAAGTAAGTATATTCTTGTGTACTACTTACTACAGAGAAGTAAGACAATCTATAATAGGGCATACCCTGCCCTTCCCCTGCCCCAAATTAATACGAACAATACATTTCCTCCTAACAGCGCTGCATCCACAGGCTTTGCTCTTGGCTGGCTGTATGAACGTTGAATCCAGCTGCCTTTTTTCCACACAGAATGTAGATGGATTGGCTGTTGGTGGGTTATAAGAGCTGTAACACAAATTCTGCCCATCGTATCGTATGCTTAAGCCAGTCAGAAGCCGTTTGTGCCGACAACACAAAGTAACCTTCAGCTTCATTTATGAGCCTTAATGACTCCCAGGTATGGATTTCCTGTCTCCCTTCTTGGAAGGGAAGGGAAACACCGCTACCAGGAGCAGACACCTCCCCACATTCCCAAAGTGCCCTCACCTTGAGACAGAGACCAGCAGGTGGGAGCAGCCCATGCAAGAAGGGCTGGGGAGGGCAGAGGAGCAGGAGACAGCCTAAGAGATTAAGCTGTGGGGCTCAGTGACTACTTGCAGCCTGAACCATGCCCTCCTGCAAGGTCTTCTCCCAAACTACCCCCACACCCCTGTTCTGGCACAGTCTCTGCCCTCTGCTTTGCCTTTTCTTTTTCCTGACTGGGCTACAGGCAACAGACAATGACAGTGGAGGATTCGCTTCCAAAACATCAAATACTCTCAGGAATAACAAAAACTATGTGAAAGCCCTACGAGATGAGCAGCTTAAAATAAAACAAAGATGGCCATCCCTGAAATAAGATGCAGGGTCATAAACCCAACTTCAAATGTCCTAATGACAAATGCATTACTTCTTCTGAAATACAAGCTTCCTGTGAAAATGTGCTAGCAGCAACACGCCAGCAAACAACACCAAAGCATTTGACGCTGTCTCCCATCTGTCTCACTGACAGATGGACCACTCGGTGGGTAGGGAATTGGGTGGATGGTCACACAGAGAGAGCTGCTGTCAACGGCTCAATGCCCAGGTGGAGATCAGTAACAAGTGGTGGTCCTCAGGGGTCAGTACTGGGACCGTCACTGTTTAACATCTTTGTCAGTAGCATGGACAGTGGGATCGAGTGCACCCTCAGCAAGTTTGCTGATGACACCAAGGTGGGTGATGCAATCAACACACTGGAGGGAAGGGATGCCATCCAGAGGGACCTGGACAGGCTGGAGAGCTGGGCCTGTGCAATCCTCATGAGGTTCAACAAGGCCAAGGGCAAGGTCCTGCATCTGGGCCAGGGCAATTCCAAGCACAGATACAGGCTCGATGGAGAAAAGACAGAGAGTAGCACTAAGGAGAAGGACCTGGGGGTGTTGGTTGATGAGAAGCTTGACATGAGCCAGCAATGTGCACTTGCAGCCCAGAAAGCCAACCATATCCTGGGCTGCATGAAAAGCAGCATGGCCAGCAGGGTGAGGGAGGTGATTCTCTCCCTCTGCTCTGCTCTCGTGAGACCCCACCTGGAGCCCTGCGTTCATCTCTGGGGCCCCCAGCACAAGAAGGACATGGATGTATTAGAATGAGTCCAGAGGAGGGCCACAAAGATAATCAGAGGGCTGGAGCCCCTCTCCTGTGAAGACAGGCTGAGGGAGTTGGGGCTGTCCAGCCTGGAGAAGAGAAGGCTCCAGGGAGACCTTACAGTGGCCTTCTAGTACCTAAAGGGGGCTACAGGAAAGCTGGGGAGGGACTCTTGGTCAGGGAGTGGAGTGATAGGACAAGGAATAATGGTTTTAAATTTAAAAAGGGTAGATTTAGATTAGATACTCAGAAGAAATTCTTCACTCAGAGGGTGGTGAGGCACTGGAACAGGCTGCCCGGAGAAGCTGTGGATGCCCCATCCCTGGAGGTGCTCAAGGCCAGGCTGGATGGGGCTTTGGGCAACCTGGTCTGGTGGAAGGTGTCCCTGCCCATGGCAGGGGGGTTGGAACCAGGTGATCTTTAAGGTCCCTTCCAACCTAAATCATTCTAACATTCTATGATTCTAAATCAATTTAATAGTTTTAGGCACTTCTACTGAATTCATATTACAACTAGAACAAATGCCCCCCTTATTAAGATTAGGGTGAGTTCCCAAGTAGCTATTGGCAAATTAAACAATATAAAATTATTCACCACTTATAGCTTGTATAGCTTAACCTTTTCAACAGCCCATAAACTTCTGCTTATGTCACAAAGCAGATAGTGCCAGTCTTTTTTCCTGACCTTCTCACCTCCGAATGTGTTCTGTCAGGAAAGTAGACAGAAACCACTCACAAACACAAAGGCAATCAGTAATGTATACGAAGACAAACTCCAGAAGAAACTGATGCCACACTTAATGGATGTATCCCAATTACAGCTGTGATTTGCAGTACTTACTTTTGCTGGTCTTTCATCGTTTCAATGATGATTTTTAGCTCCTTAATTTGTGTTCTCAGCTCCTCCAGGGCAGTCTGACCTTGGCTCAAGTGTTCAGTCTTTGGCTTTCCTTCAGTACCAAACAGGGATGGGGAATTTGACCTGTGGCCTGTTGTTCCCATAGCAATTGAATGAAATCCAGGTGACGGTGAAGGGGATAGAGATGGTTGTACATTACTGCCACTAGCCAAACCTCCTGGTTTCGGAGGCAAGGAAGTTTTATTATCAGACACCTGTAACAAAAAGAACAACATTTAATGCCTGGAGAATGCTTTATGAAAATCAAAACCTCTAATAAACATTAAATATTTTGCTGCTATATAGTAATGTTGAAAGTCCATAGTCAGACATAGAAAGTTTCAAATATGACAGCCAGAACAACCAGTCAAATTATCTTTGTACTTATACATCAGAGGGGGTTTAGCTGGGACCTGTAATTCCAGACAGTTTCAGCAGAAGTTTCCAGTTGCTACAGCTGATCAGCAATAAGCATTTCCAAGACCTCAGTCTGAGCACTGCAATGAACCAAGGAAGATATTGACTGTTTCTCTCAGAAATGTAAGAATTTCTCTCAGTTTGTAAGAACATGCCTACGTCCATGGAAGTCTCCTGCAGAGCACAAAATAGTGTGGCCAAGAATCCAAATTGCATTTTTTGTAGATTACACTGATGATTTTCAACTAACCATTGAAGGATTCTTCAATATATGATACTGTTTTAAAATTAGAAGACTGTGTTAAATGTTGCCCTCAGTATTAGAAAAATAGCTAACCGTTCCATAAAGTTGCTAGGTGAAATGATATAAAAACTAACACAAAATCCCATGACTTCACAATGACAGTATATTAATATGAAATAAAATAGTTGTATAACTTCACTGTACTGTCCTCTGGTACCTGAATCATCTGTGAATCCTTGTAACAACCAATGGCTCTTCATTCTTACAGGAACTTAAGAGAATAATGCAGCATTACCCTAGCTATCCTGAAAATTTATGGCTTAGCTCAGAAGGATCCCATATTTCTTGAACTGCAACACAGTGCTCTACTCAATAGACAAGGCATAGAAGACACCTACCATATAGTACCAGTTACCTCACTGCATACACAGCACAGTGTACAAGTACAGTTATCACAATGGCAAGTAGAGTGCCACTTATTCATCATGTTGTTGTTTGGTAATGCTAATGTGTGCCTAATATAACACCTACCAGAACTATTGGAAGATCTGATTTAGCCCAGAATAAGAAAAAAACACAAGACTGCCCATGTTGAGTATATGTGGCAAGGTTTTAGTACCAGGGCAGCTGCAGGGGTGGCCTCTGTGAGCAGAGCCCAGCAGCTGCCCCATGTCAGATAAGGGCCAGCTCCAGCCGGCTCCAAAAGGGACCTGCTGCTGGCCAGAGCCGAGCCAGGCAGCGACGCTGGGTGGGCCTCTGGGAGAGCAGAGTTAAGAAAAGGGAAAAACTGCTGTGCAAAAGCAGCTGGGAGAGAGGAGTGAGAAGCAGCCCTGCAGCCCCCCAAGGTCAGTGCAGCAGGAGGGCAGGAGGTGCTCCAGGCACACAGCAGCAGTTCCCCTGCGGGCTGTGGAGAGGCCCCTGGTGGAGCAGGCTGTCCCCCTGCAGCCCGTGGGTCCCACATGGAGCAGATCTCCACGCTGCAGCCCGTGGAGGAGCCCACGTGGAGCAGGTGGATGTGGCCTGGAGGAGGCTGCGGCCCATGGAGAGCCCCATGAATGGAGGGGAAGGTGTCTGTAGTTTGCTTTCAGATTCTCATTGCTATAGCCTGCTAGAAATAGGCAATAAATTACATTAATCTGCCTATACTGAGTCTGTTTTGCCTGTGATGATAATTGTTGAGTAATGTCCCTGTCCTTATCTCAACCCTTGAGCCCTTTTTGTCACATTTTCTCCCCCCTTTTTCTTTGAGGAGGGGGAGTGAGAAAGCAGTTGTGGTGGAGCTCAGCTGCCCAGCTGGGTGAAACCACCACAGCCATCTAACTCTATCATTAGAAAAGAGATATTCAAACTGAATGGCAAATAGAGTAAGATACTGAGCAAAAATATTATGGAAACAGATGGAGATACACGGTGAGTGAAGACCTGAGGACTGAGGCCATGGACATTAACTGGACAAAGTAACTGAGAGAAAAGTTAGCAGTCAGATGAGAATTAGGAGAAAACGGGGTGTGGAGGGAAGAGCAGGATCCACCACATTCTGCAGAAAGCAGTCTTCCCCACTGCATGAGTGTGACTGAGTATCAAACCTGTCCCAGGCAGGCACTGCTTAAAGAAATGTGTTCTGTGGAACAAACAGTGTGACTATATATAGAAAAATGACATTATAAATCACAAGAGAGATGAATAACTCGACTCCATGACCTTAATAACGTTTCATGTATTGTGTATGTATTGTGCTTCTTTTAATATTTTATGTATGTGTGTACGTGTCTGAGCAGTGTGTACCTGTAATCCGACCCTTCATGGATAATAACCCTTATATGACCAGATGCAAGTTCCCTTTGGACTGAAAAGAGGCTAAGTCCAAACCTGCAGCAAGTGAGCAAGGCACAACTGGAGTCATCCACATTGAACACATTATTCCAGAGCTTAACTGGCCATCTGTATTAGAGCCTCAAGCAGCTACTTTCTGATAGCAGTCTTCGTGTTGTACAGGAACAAAATCTACATGGTTGTCATGCCAGCAGATCATTTACGGATGTTGGCCCAAGAGTATTCATTAATCCAAGTGCACCCAGAAGAGGGAGCTATATAGCAAAACATTATCTTCATAACTTGATCACAGAAGTGCACAACTGCATCTTTCGAATACTTTAGTTATACTATTAGAGTGTAATATTTATATATTAAGGATTTTTTTTCACACTATGGTTATGGAGGCAATTTAACTGTGCAATTCACTTTAGACTTGCATTTCAAACCCAGAAGAATCTTTAGTAATGATTACCATTTTTAAGCTTCTTTGAAGGACTGGTTACCAAAGTGATTGTTGAATTAAATGTTAAAAGTAACTATTTAATAATGTTTTCAAAAATTAAAATGCATGCAACAAGGCTAAACAGCGACATTCCAAATAACTTACTTGTGATATTGTAACAGTTCTTGATTTCCTTGACACTTCAATAGTTTTGTGTGTAACGGAAACATGTTCCTCCTTCTCTTCTTCAGGACTTGGTGAGTCAAAGAAATCCGGGCTTGAAAGGGACGACTATGTAGTTAAACACACACATACCATGAGAGGAAAAAAATGCAGATATTTTCATTGTACAAGAACTCAACAGAAAAGAAGAAAATGTATATGATTTTTAAAACTATTTTCAAAGTAACAACACTTAAAATCAGTACTCTCTCTCCCCAGTTTTTTAACCCTTGTTTTCCAGGCTAGATGAAATGAGAAATACTTAGAGAGTTGGGCTCAACAATAATTTACATCTTCATATTGCTTTATATTATAAGATGAAAGCACCTTCCTGTCCACAAGCAGAGCTGTATCTTATTTGGCTAGGACACCGAGAACCGTGTGGTAGGTGTCAGCTCTGCCACCACTTTGCTCAGTGCAGGTCTTTCTTTGCTGCTCTTCAGAGGAGTCATGCTGCTGCCTGTGCACACTGCTGGCATTGCAGGGCTGCCACAGGCATGGTCTCTTTGCAAAGGTGCAAACAGGGATGGAAGGTTCTTTTCACCCCTTGTTCCTTCTCCTAAAGATAGAGCAATGGTTTCCAAAGCATGGTTTATGAAAACAAGTGTCTCAAGGTACTTATTAGAAATTTAAGTCCCCCATATATTTACAAATATGAGCTTGTGAGAGGAAATGTATGACGGCTCAAGGAGAGCTACTGAAGGCCAACAACAGTCTGCTGTCCTCAAAATCTGGTAAGTAAGTGGCCTAGAGAAATCAAGGGAAATGATTTCCAGAAAAGCTCTCTTTTTGGAAATGCTTATAAAATCCTCAATACTTAGCAGAAGCTAGTTTATTCCAAAGATTTTTAGGAAGGATTTTTCTGGCCTCACCCATTGTTGGCAAAGAAAATCTGGCAGCACCCAAATAAGGTGGTACAAATCTTACAAGGGAGGGAATGTTTTAAGCATTAGCATTCAAAACACTGGCAGCCTTCTGACACAAATTTTCCTGAGCGGCATCTCTCTGCCTCACTGTACGTGTGAAGGAATGGCTGTGTACATGTATTAAAAGCACCAGGGAACAGAATTAGAAGGAAGAAAAAAGTCAGGAAAAATCTTCTCAAAAGAAAAGGAAAATTAACTTACAGATGTGAGAGACTGAGAGGGCGGTCGCCTGCCAGTAGCTTTTGGTCTGGTTGTAGTTGGATGATTAAGCTTCTCAGCAATTGGTACTACAGAGTCAAAACCTTCCAAGTCTTAAAAATAAAACAGAATTGATTTGGTTTTCTGGCAATTGTTTTATAAGAATCACTTTTTTTTCTTTTAATTTCAAAGAAATCAAATCTCACTTTCCCCATTGTGTCACAGTATTCTGCGCACATCTAGACACCATGATGTCACTAAAAAAATCCTGGAAGTCAAAGGCAGCTGCAACCCAGTCGCCCTTGCCAAGCACAATGGCCCTTGCATGTCAAACACAATAAAGCAGACAGGAAATGCTCAGAGGAGCCTATGGTTTTGTTTACTCTCAGCGTAGTGAAAGCTAAAGACAACACGGGTCCTGTGGATAGAATAAACAGTTTCAAAATTTCCATCTTGCTATTAAAAGGGTTAGTAGTTTTTCTCTGAATAACTGGAGACAGAGGACAGTGCACGCGTTGTCTCAAGAACTGTACTGTGCTGCACCTGCAGCATCCCACACAATTGCTCAGGAGATCAGAGAAGGAGAGTGCTGGAGCTGGAAGGCACCTGCAGGTTCCCAAACGCCAGCAGCTGGAGGCGGCATAGTTTCCAGAAGCTGCAGATGAGGGGGATATCTTCAGCAGTCCAGAGGCTACGGTAAGAGAAATCTCCAACAGATTCCCGAAGCTGTACAAAGCTCAGGAGTCTTGACTGTTTGTATGGCTAGTGAAATAGGAGGGAAGTGTTCGCTGAATCCAGCCACGTGGTAGCATGTTTACATGGAAGAACGATGGCTGAAGGAGTACTGTGGCTCGTGATTACATGCCTGAATCAAATGGCTTAACACCATTCATCTATTTTTATGGGCTATATCAGTTTCAGTCACATCAATTTCAAAATGCCCTATTGCATATGTTAAACAGAAATGATTCAGAAAATATACAGGAGATACTCTAGACACAATAAATCAAAATTCAGTAAAATTACTTTCAGGCATAAATCAAACGCTGGAATGGTATTTGTTATTCAGAGACCATTTGTCATTGCACACATGCAGGAAAAAAACAGCTTCTAAGTTAGCAGGTATGTATATACCAGGCACCTAATTTTCAGAACTGTTACAGAACAATGAATCTCTGAAGATCAAGCTTTGCTGCTGTATTACAATCATTGCACAGAATTAAGTGATGGAAAAATAAACCTATTGATGGGTCTGTGCAATAAACTAAGCACACTGAAGGACGCTTACATTGATTCCAAGTCCATGACTTGGCAGCTAGGAAACAAATAGGTTCAGACATTCTTTACTCAGCAATATTTTTCCATTCCCAGGAGATTTTAAAAAAAAGAAGGTGGAAAAAAAAAAAAAAGGAGACTTCTTTCAATACCCCTGAAATAGTCTAAGGTTATTCACCTCTTAAACATTATTCTATTTTTGGAGCAACTCTTCCTATATATAGCCTGTGACCCCACTGTCCTCTACCAGGTATTTCTCTCTCTGTTTTTTTATTGACTGCTGCAACCCCATGCCCTGAAGTGTCTCACAAAGTCAGTCAATGGCAATTTGGCAATCCAAAGCTTAAAGTGTATCTACATATCAGGTGAGGCTGCAGTGCTTTTAAAGTAAAAATAAGCTAACGCAAACAGATTATACAAAACCTATCTGGAGACATACAGAACTTCAGGGCTACAGGAAAGGAGAAATACAAGTAAAAGAATTATTTTCTGAAGAAAAAAAAAAAAAAAGCCTAAATATAGGAGCTGGTTTCCAGCAACAGCCAGTTTGAAGCTGATGTATGAGATAGCTACATGACTTGCTTAAGATCACACAGGAAGTCAGTGATGTATTTTTATACATTGTCTTTGTTTTCACCACTGTTACTTTCTTAAGTCGAAAATATACACCTTTTCTACAAACATGTGATGCTTAACTATACAAAATGGTGACTGAAGCAAACCTCTGCTTACCCCAGCCATTCTTCCCCATCTAACCCTTTTTTTTTTTTCCCTGAGCGAGTTTTAGTCCAGCTCTTCTTCCAAAAACATGCGCCCAGCCACACAAATACCTGTTTGGAAGAAAGGATCAGTAGCAGAGGACTGATACAAGCTGTTAAAGCTGAGAAGAAGAGCAGGCTACAACTCTGGGGGGCAATAGAGTGACTGAAGTTATCTTACAGCATGGGAATGCTCCAATGCATCAGTTCTCTCTCTGTTGACACTTCCATGGTAAGCACCACTGTACCTTCATCTGTTCTTACATAGGATAAATATCTACACTAAAATGGAAAACAATCAATGAAAAAAATAGTGAAGGTATTAATAAAGTGTGTTTCTTTGCCTTACATAAACTAACCATTACCTAGACTTCTATGTTTGATTTGAACAACGAAATATTCATGTTTCAATTGTAAAATGTATTGATAAACTGCACAAGAGGATACAAATTTTTGTTCAGGAGACCCATGAGCACTTGCAGATGAAACGTTCTCCATGCATTTTATGAATACTATGAAACACGAACATTTCTGTGCAAAGCTTCTATTATCAGGAAATAATGTGAAGAAATATGACAATCCTTCATTTCTTCCACTTCTGGATGCATTTCTGATGGCTAGAAAAATAAACTAAAGCAGCCTCAACCTGCACTGGATTTTTAAAAAGAACAGAGCAGAGCAGAGGTTGGAAAGGTTCCACAGGTAAGATTTGCTGCCAACAGAGAAATCACAGCCATTCAGCTGATACTATAAATGAGACTCTATTTAAGTGTAAGGGACAACACTTGGTACAATGCTAAAATAGTAAATCCATTTCTAGTACTTCTACATGCCCTTTATCTCCTCCTTCCCCCACCTTTTTTCTCCTTATTTAGATGTGGTTCTCACTCCCAAATCCTCTCTACATCTAAGATTATCACCACCTTCCATGATCATCACCATTCAGGGCAATTCCCATCCACTGGTGGAGAAAATCAGGAACATGACCACTCAAGAGACCTCTGCCTTACTATAATCTATACTGCAGATACAGTAATTAATTCAATTATAGAGGTTATTTGATTTTTTTTTTTTGCTAACGGAAAGCAAGACCATATGGGTGTGACTATACTATACTCACTGAAGTCATTAAACACAGTAATTTGATTGTGGTGTGTATTTTGGGAGCCATCAGACGTTGCAAGCTTAAATATATGTGCTAAGCAAAATATAAAGCCTTTCTGAGCTAAACCAAATGGGAGGCCATTAAAAATAAAGTCCCATCTACCATATTCACAGGCATGTTGAACACTAGTACAGCAGCATCAGCATCTAGTAGAAGTGAACTCTGCACTGGTCCAGCCTTCTCTGTGTCTGCTAGTAATAATCAGTAAAAAGGGCTCTCTTGAACACACAGAAGACATAAGACACCCTTCAATTAACAGGGGGAATCTCTAATTAAATATATATATATATATGGTGACACTTGTTCTACAAATAAATAGATGCATTCATCTTTATTACTGCCTTGCTGATCAAGCTGGTAATTCATGAAGTAATTCACGAGATGGGGAGACAGACATCCGTGTAATTCTAGCATACTGGTGTAGTACACACAACAAAATGCCCAGCTTACTGAGCAAGCATATTTAAGGAATAGGAGAAATATCAGCAGTGCAAGAAGCATTCCCTGGTATCTTTCCATGCCACTTAAGAATAGGATCTTACCCCATTCTTGTTTGTTTGGAGACACGGTCATTCAAAGCATGATGATGGTGTTTTCAAACAACAGCCAGATTGAAGAAAACAAACAATTAGTTGAGGAATAAGTTTTGAGCTAAATAGATTTGTACCTTCCTGGAAAACAACTTTCAATCTTTCAAAAAAAATAAATAAATCCCAGAAATAAATTAAATGGTTATGCTTCCTTTCTCGCCTACCTCCTCCTGTGCATTTACTATTCTAGCAGAAAATATGGCTAGGCCTCAATTTTATCTTGAGTTCTTGTGTGTTTTTTTTTTTTTTTTTGTCTTTGGGCAAAGTCATTTCTACATAATGAAGATGGAAAGCTTTTGGAATTAGCAGAGAGATTTCACCTTGAGAAAACTGAAATGGGAAGTGATGGATAGTATCAGAATCAACATATTCGGAATGCTAATGACGAGATTTCAGAGAAGAGAAACACAGCAGAGCTGAAATAAATGAGGCCAAGGTGGCGTTCAATTCATTTGAAGAAGATAATGTCACAAAAGTCACAGAGGTAGATTTCATTTCATTATCATATTCAATACATTTAGAAGACTGACAATGGGCTAGTGAAATGGTACGCTGTCCTTAAATACATTAATCCTGAAAGCTACTCTTCATCAAAGGAGACAGAGATCTGCAGGTCAGATCTTCTGCATTACTGTCCATTCAACACACAGCACTAATTAAAAGCACCTCAATAGAGAATATAAACATTTCTGGGAATTTTCAGAAGCCCAGAATTATTTTAACTGCTTCAAGTGCCTAGATTCTGCTCTTCTCTCCGTGCTGAACGAAGAGCATCATGCAGCATCTTACCCTTCAAGGAATGCTGCTATACTTTCAGCCAGGGCCAGGATATCAGGATCTCATCCATGGTTAACTGCAGGCTCTTTTCTAACATTCAGGTAGTTTACTGTCAGCAGGAGGGTTCCCTGGCCACAGGGTTACTTTAAGAGTGTAACGGTGATGTGCCTGGAATGCCTGCAGTCACAACTCTTTGCTCTGGCTGGAAACAGCTTTGCTTGCCCGGCTTCGAGGACAGCCACTGAGCAGCCACCATCCTAAAGTATACAATTAGCCTTTCACATTTCAGCCTGGAGTTTTATTGGTTTAATAGCAGAATGTAAAAGCTGCCATAATGAGCTTAGCAAACCACTTGCCAGTGCCCTCATAAGGATTTTATTTTTAACAATTCAGAAGATGCCAAGAAAGAGCTGAAAGGTCAAGAAAACTGAGCTAGAAGAAATGGATATGCTGTTTTCAGGCAACTCCATTTGACACACATGGAGAATGATTTAAATTTCTGTTTGATTGCCTTTTTCTGCACCCTCTGGGGCAAGAGACCTAATTAATTTTCTTAATGGACCGTTACCATATCCCCAATTACAATATTTACAATTCACATCTATGTTTGTGGGTAATTTGGATTCAGTGACATAAATATTACAACTTAACCCACTTGTGTAGTTTTGTTCCTTTGCTTTGCTTTGCTATATTCAAATAAACATGAGCAGCAGCATAGGAAGAAACAACTGGTTTAGGCAGATTTTTGTCTTCACTGTAAAAGCCACATTTTGTCCTCCAACCCTTCTATTCAGCAATATTTTCCTTCTTCCAACTACTACTCTGTGTCTTCAGGCAACATAATTATAATGTCTTGCAGTATAATGGCCTGTGATTTAAACACAAAAATGCTCCGCTCTACAACATTTTACTGGAAAGATTCTCCACCTTTTTCCCTAGTATGGGCCAAATCTTATTAAATCACTTTCTTCCAGCAGAGGCACAGCAATCACCTCTCCTAATAAATTCGAGCGCAGAAGAGCAGCATAGCAACTCCGGAGCATCTGCAAATACAGCTCAAGGAAACACAATATGCTGAAGGATTGGTGTTTGTTAGATATTTTGAAGTAGGGTATTTTTAAGTACCGTTCCAGGCAGCTCAGCACCAGGCTTGGGGGAGGGACAGAAAAAGAGCACAGCTGATGACATGGGTTCAGCCGGTGCTCCATGATCCACCGCCAATGCTCTGCAGATTAAAGTCTGAGCAAACACTGAAAAATGTGCTCGTGTTTACCAGCTTTCAGGCAATCTCTTCGAAAAATCATTCCAAAACTATACATTTCAACAGGAATCAACGAATACGTATGTGCCTTCTGTTTTGCTGAAGATTATTAACTGCTTTCATAAATACTATGCAAATGTGTAAGGAGCCAGGAAAAATATTGGAAAGATGTGTCCACTTGGCTCTGTGTGGGAAACGCCTGTGCAGCTCAGTCTTTTTGCAAAGTGCAGAAACTGCTGCTTGTGTGCGTGAGCTGAGCATTTCCACTGTAGATATATCACTTTTATATATTTGTGGCTTATTCTTTAAATCACTTAGCTTAACTCCATATGATTATAAATATTAGATGATTTCAAAGCAATCCTAGTTTGGATATACAAGATGGATATACAAGTCTTGTTTCAGGATTGCTGCGTTCCACAGTGTGTGTGCATATAGTTAAAAGAGTTGGGATTAATCTTGACATGTAGAAAGAACTCAATACCAACAGTTAATTGGAATAATTCAGTAATTTTCTGGAATCGTTAGTGTTTGATCCAGTAAATTATTACATGAGCTAGTTGTTCGTTCTTTTTTTTTCTTTTGTCACTGCACTAGCCCTCAGAAATAACAATTCTTTGTGAAAATAAAAAGAAATACATAACCTAAAATTTGAGTAGTGCAAAAGGGCATGAAGTGAAGCTGTTTAAATCAGTATCATTCTACATAGGGACTAGACTGCTCTTGTGGTGGTTGAAGAGGGCTTACTTTCAGCGTAGGCTATGTCGCTTTGGAATAATTTTAAATTAAGCTCCAAAAGCCACTGTCATTCCAGAACAGTAGCCTGTACGTGAGACTTCACAACAGATCTAGCTGTTGTGATTTAACCACAGCAATACTTGGAGGCAAGTCTTGGGTGACATGACCATGCAAGCCACTGAAAGCCAATAGGTGCTTTTCCTTTTTTCCTTTTTTTTTTTTCAATTCTTCTTGCTAAATGGCTTTTGTTTTGTATGTTTTGTAACATGGAATAACATCACAATGGAATAAATACATTAAACTTTGTGATGACACAATCTGTCTGTAAGAACACATTAATGAAACCACAGCATTGACAAACAGTGTACACATACTCTACACTTCACTTACATCACTCAAATTTCTTATGGGAAAATGAAAGAAACTGTAATGATTTCTCATTGCAATGTTATGGTGCAAGATTTTCTGTCACAGTACACTCCATTTCAACTTTTAATTAAAAAAATCTGTAACAGCCAAGTACACATTAGGTATTCTACGAAGTATTTAATTTTGTTACACATTGTCAACTAAAGCAAACACAGGACAGAAAGGAAATGGAAAATAAAAGGCCTTACCCTCATGAAATGAAGAAGAGTTACCCATGGCAAAGAGATGTGAATAGGAAAAGCTGGATGAAATATGTGTGGAAAGGAAAGGAAAGGCATCACTGAAAACAGGGAAAAAGAAAACAAAAGAAAAAGTGAGGAGGAATGGGGAATGTTTTTTCTTAAATAATAATATTCGGAGGACTAGTTTTCCAATGTTTTTTGTAAGGATTGTGGAAAAAAGCAGAGGCATGAAAAACAGTAGTAATAGCTGCCATTACATCTACAATCAGCAGTGATGTTGCTGAACAGGACTTGCCCTTGTCAGTACAGATTGCAAAACTGTAATCAGCGCTGTATTATCATCAAGAAATTTAAATGTCAAATTACAACTCAGCATAACATGCTAGTAAAATCAAGCCATGCGCTGACATCTACATAAAAATCACTTCTCGTGTATGCATCTGACAGAATGTTAGGCACAGTATTTACATCACCTCAGCCTTGCTCAAGCAATTGCAACTTTCTGAAGTCAAGCTGAGTGAGAATGTTTCTAAAGGAGTTTTTAAAACCATGGGGTTTTCTGTTTAGGCAACACTGGTTCACTGACACTAAATCTTTTTGGGATGGAATATTACTTAGAAAACAAACAGAAAGATAGCTTTTCCAAAACAAGAAGTGATTAACATACTGATCCGTAATGGGGGACCTAGACAGAATACAAGTTTTGCACCTGGATTCCTCAATTCCTTTACATATTTTTTCTCAACTGCTGGTTGAATTACTAATTTTGTTGTTCACTTGCTTGACTTTTAGGAGATGGCATACAGAAGGACTCCATATATTCTCTTCCCTCCTCCTTTAGGAGGGCTTTTAACCAGCTATAGGGTGTTAACATTGAGAAAGTGACAGCCATTGCCCTGATAACCTCCTTATGGCACAAAAGCCAGGAGAATGCTGTCGTATTCATTTGCAGACCATGCTTCACCCTTAGTACTTAGCATAGGCATGAAACAAGGTGAGGCAACTTGCAGCAGAGCACTGCTTTGGCCAGGTTCTTCTGTGAGAGCTGTAGTTGTCCTGAAACTGCACTGGGGTTCATGAAGGAATAAACAGCAACCCCGTCACCAGAATGGGCAAACACCTGAGCTACCATGAAGGATGTTGAACTTCCATTTTCTTCAAAGGCTACGGCTAATCCCCACCGTGTCTGTCACATAGGTCCCCTCTACTCAACCACATGATTTTGGATTAATGAAAAGACATAAAATGACTAGATTTAAGCAGATCCATTTTGACTGGAAGGATGAACCTAGGAGAAGCTAAGGCTGCCCTTCCCACAGAGTACGTGGTGGCAGGGCAACACCAGTATAGCATATCACAGTTAAGTGTTACCTGGACTCATGCTGCCCAATCCATTGCTGTTTGGGAATACACTGGACACTCCACACAGTCACCCATCTTTTTTATGAATTACTCAGTAAGCCAAGAAATTTCACCAACACAGTGTTTTCTTTGTAAATAAATAAAAAATCTAGCACATTTATCATAAATCTTTGCATTTACAGTGTCTCATAGACTGTCCTGAACTCCAAGCCTCTCCTCATCGTAAGAGACATGAACCCACTGTGAATTGTTTTGGCTTATGAAGTTTTAATTTATTTCTCTACCTTCTCTCAAAAGGTTATTCCTTTAACAATATTTTACAGGAGCCATCAAAAGCCTCCTGAAAATTCATATTAGTTACGACCTTTGAGTCAACTTTCATTCCAAAATCATCACATTTTTTCTTCTTCTCTTTTAACAAGTTGTCTAACAGGCTAGAATGACATGCTTTGCCCTTGTAAATGCCACTCTGGTTTGACCCCTATCAAGTTATACCTATCTAAGTATTCACACTATTCTATCCTTGGGCTCAATAGGTTTCCCTTGTTAGTGGTAACAGGAGGTCACCAGCTAAGCCCTTTGCAATATGTTGTGTATGTTGGTTTGGTTTATTGACTCTTGTTGGCTCCTGTTCTTCATTAAAAGGCAAACAAACAACAACTAAGTTCTGGAAATGAACAAAAAAAATAATAAAACAAATCTCCTACCTACCCTTTAATAGGTTGTCCAAACCCAGAAAAAATACAAAACACTCTGTGCTTTTATCTTTATAGCAATTATGAAGAAACTAGCATGAGGATTAAGAGTTTACTTCTCTCACACAGTTATATGCTATTTGCAGCCAACTTTTTCTTTCTACTATGCAGAAGCTTACTGGCTTTGAAGCAAATTTATAAAAGTGGGTAATAAACATTAAATGGTAGAATTTGTCTGCACTTCCATAAAATTCCTTCATATTAATATACACAACAAAAAATGTTCATGCAATTTATCTCAAGCTTCTAGCTTTCCATGTTTATCCCAAATAAAAATCACTTTGTTCTCCAGAAAAACATTACTACAAAAAAACAGCAACGGCAGAAGGTTAAGAAAAAGCAGGCATATGGATGCTGGAAAGCTCATTAACCTATGTGAAATTAAATTAATTTAGCATTTTATTTATACTTTTCAATTAAAATCCATCTATAACTTAAAGATCTGCTTCCAAGTCTGAAGAAAAGACAGATTTGGCTGCTGAAAATTTACTATTTTACAGAAATGGCTTACTAAGAAAGCAGTCTGGGTAGAAACCACGACATGAAAACAGCACTTAATGCCACCAGTGAAAGGTAGTAATGCTTACGCATTCAGGGTACCCCGGTTCTGCCTTTTTTACATGAACGGGTCTGTTGCTGCACAGCTGCGACTGCGGAGAGCGACGGGAGCAGCTGTCACCAGTGGATTTCTAAGTGGAGGTGGAAGATGGCTGTCGGGGGCTTTGCTTCCAGCCCTAGGACAGGAGTCAGAGCACCTTGCTTTCAGAGTGCCACTTACTGCAGCACCCGACCCTGCAAACATCTCTCCTGCACTGAACTTGAGAAGGGAGGAGCACGAGAGAAGACAGAAAAATAACCTATCTTTACTCCTTTCCAGGTGATTTCTCTACGAAAATGTTTGTGGTGTAGGAAGACAGACTATTTTAAACAGAAATTTAGACTTTCTTTAAATAGTGTTTTCAGTAAAATTGATTCAAATCAGCCTGAATTTTGTCTCTACTCCTTTGTATTAGAAAATGCAAAGATTACTAACTGCATCAAAAATACAATCTTTTGCAGCATTAAAAATATGGCAGCACTAATATTACATCTGTTAAACAAGTATGACTTATTATTATTGGCCTTCTCATTTATTTTGCTTTTAAACAAAATTAACAAAAGCACTCCTAGCCAAAATAGCTCACCATTTCATATTTCTGTGTTGTTGTTTTTTAACAGAAAAAAAAAAACAAACAGAACCTTTTTAATACATCACAAATGATCCTATAATTCTGCAATTAAAAATTGATATCAGTTCACTCACATCCATACATCCATTGCCAAATCCTCAATCTGCATTTTGGATAATAACAAAGACACTAAAAAGCAGAGATTTACACCATACATTTCTTAGGCAAACTATAAAAAGCACTGTAACTTACCAATGTCATTGCTTCTTTCAGAGGAGTCTTTCTCTAGAGTGCCGGATACTGTACTGCCCACTAATTCCACTTTTGGACTATCGCTCCTACATTTGGATCAAGAAGAGGAGATATTTTATTGGAGTTTGTGTGTCGATTACAGTAAATTGATAGCTAACCTGCAATTACTACTGAGAGAGGGAAATACTCTTCCTTTGTAGCACCAAAGTAGTAGCAATATGTCAGAGAGCAATCTCCAGTAAGCAAACATGCTGTATGGATTAACCTTATCTCATTTCTCCTTAACACCTGTCAAAAAAGCCTATTTTAGACACCGTAGTGTCCTGAATAATTCTTCAAATGTTCACAGCATCTCAGTACGAAGGAAATCTACAGGCAAAGGGACAGCCTTCACGATCTGATTTGTAACTGCTTCTCATTACTTGGCTTGCATAAACAACAGCGATGGGTGATCGAGGGCACTGCAGACAGGGAGAACCTTCACGGGAGAGTCATGTGTTCCAGCAGTCCCTAATGCTTACTCACTAATGCAACTCCTCCACCTAAAGGAGATTTCTATTTATTTTTGCACATTTCTTATGAGACTAGACTATGAGAATGGTTTCCACAGGTCCAAAGAAACAAGATCAACCCCTCTGTCTGAAAATGAACAGGCAAGTGTCAAGAGCTGTGATACTTTTAGAGAGAGGAACTATTTTAAAATCAGACAGGAGATCAAACACAAGCAACAAGACTATTCTTTCTTCGTAGAACTTTCTATCCCACAACTACTTACGTCTACTAAAATAACCTGACTATTGAAACAATTAAGAAAAATGGGACAGTAGTAGGTATGCAGCTCAGCACTGCATAGGTCACACAGACAAATCCCTGTGACATTTACCATGATAACAATAGTTCAACAAATGCAATAAATTCTATTTACCATCATTATCAGGCCACCTAATAAATATCATAGTTTTTTTCCACAATAACTATTCACAGCACAGCACTGCAACAATTGCAACGTATGTAAGGTACCAGAAATGTGGGTAAAAATACAGAACAACCCAGGCAGATGTGCATTTCTATGAGCAGCAATTAGCCATTGACAGTAAAATACAGTGTGAACTCCCAAGTCTCATTGATTTTTAATTTCTCTCTGCTCTGGTGCCATAATCCGAGGACAGACAGCCTGAGCCTCCACTTGTGACAGTAGCTCATGAGCAGAACACAAAGTAGCTGGAAACCCTATTTCAGACTCCAGGAAGGCTGTGACAGGTAAAGAGTCCAAAAATGCGTGTAAAAACTGGAGAAGGTCACAGATTAAATGAATCTAATTAAACACGGTGGTCGGGTGACAAACCTTCTAAGAACAAAAAAGATGGACAGCCAGTTTATGACCTGAAAAACAAACTAGTTCAATGCAATCATCAATTTGGCAGGCAGTCGGCACCAAGAAGGTGGAAGCAACATGTTCCTGGAACCATGGATTAATTACTGAGATGATACATGAGGTTATTCCAAGCGATCTGCCTGATCAGTTAATTTTTCTATCTTTGGTCTTTCACTTAAAATAAAATGTGTATATATATATGCATATTTATTTGTAAATATATAAGAAACAACATAGTTTCTTGGCTGACACGGCAATGAGCATCTGACTGCTACTCGGTTTTGCACACATGTATTTCCCAGCTAACTGAGAGCAACATGTGAGTTGGAAGTGCTCTAAGCAAATCCGTGAGTGCTGTTTTGGAGGAGATTCTTAGGATGGCGTGATTTAGGACTGAAAATCACAATATTTACCATTTGACTACAGAAGATACCAAGATATATGACATCACCAAAAAAAAAAAACACCAAACCAAACCTAACTCTATTGTTAAAAGAATCAACAGGCTCATTATGGCAACCAACTCTCTTCCTGCCAGGGAATGAGTGGAGCCACCCCTTCTTGCTCACAGCACCTCCCTCCCTCTGCTCATGCCCATGCATATAGGCTGTCAGCTCGATTGCACAGATGATCAGCCTGAAAGAAAATAGAAGCCCCCTTGCAAAGTGATTAATTGCCATCTGGAGTAACTCCCTGACCCATATGGCTGAATGTCTGCACAAATGCTGGTGCTAACATAAGGGAGGCTGCAGGGATGGGCTGCCAGGAGAGGGAACCTGCCCCTTCCAGCAGCAGCAGCAGCAGGACAGACTCAGATTGGTTTAGACGGATGGTGAAAATGCACTTGCTGTAGGTCTTTAAGGGCTTGTCTACTCAAGGGAATTGACTCCTCAGTAAATTGTGTAATCACGTGTACAGCTAAATAAGCTGTGAAGCCTTTGGAGAAAATTGACAGCTATTCTCTGTCTCACATGTTCTTCACCTCTCCTATTGCCCTTGAAGTCCTAACCTGCCTCGAAGGAAGGAGGATTATATTTAAATGGAAAAACAATCATTACCACAAAAAGTCAGTGAGATGCATGAGATGTAAGGCACTTACTCAGAACAGAAAAAAAAAAAAAAACAATCTTCTGCCATCCAGCAGCAATGGAAATCTCACGGGAGTCACTTTATAAATCTACAACAGTTTTTCCCCCTAGGGTCAGCAAAAATTCTGCTGGTTCTATTTTTATTCTAATTGCCTGAGGTCTATCGGCTTCTGGAAATGGATACCAGGAGGTCTTAAAAATATTTGCTATCTTATTAAACTGAACCGATTAAAAAAAAAAAAAAAAGGCTTCATTAAAGTGCCTTTCATCTGAAGCTTCACATTCTTAATTATTCAAGTAACTCAAAGTCTATTCCATGGATTATTTCATTATGTGAACTTTCTGCCCTCTTCCTACAAGACATTCCTGCAAGTTAAAGCTTACCAGGCAGAACAGCTATATGAGATAAATCTGTTAATTTGAATTAGCTGATATAGCAACTCAGAGTGAAAATGTTAGCACTCTGACCATCAGCACAGCATCATCATCACTTTAAAAATCACCTTGTCTTCTATGGTTTTAATCTAATTACTGTTACAAGTAAAACTATTTCAAATATAATGATACTAAGTCAAAAGAATGAGGTAGTTTTTCTGTGCTAGACATAACAGTGTTCAGACAAATAACAATGAAACTGTTACTGTCTAGATCTGCCTTTTCACTTAATTAACATGAAAACTGAAATATGCATGAAAAAATGCATAGTTTATTTACTTATAAAATTTGGAGTTAGAAAACAGAGCAGTAAAACACTCACCCATAACTCTAGGTAAAACAATGTTTAAAATATTCCAGGCAAAAGGTAGAGCAAAAGAGTAACTGCCCTGTCACATGCCCAGGCAGTGAGCTGAACACTAGGATATGTATTGGTGCTGCCAAGAAGACATCGCTTAGCTAAATCTAAAGGCCAGAGCAAACAGTTGTTTTTTCAAGCATGCCCAGGCAATCAGCAGGTGTGGACTACGTTGTGGGAAATCTGGGCAAGCATGCTAAAAGCCAAGGAGTCCAGAGAAGCTGTGGCAGTAGCACATGGATAGAAGCGTAAGCTCTCAGAGATGCACAGCCAAAGCACTTCAGTATAATGAAACTGGCAGCACAAGGCAGGCACCGGTTCTTTATTTTATGTGTCTCAGATTTCATGCCGAGAGCATTTGTTTAATGAGCCATATGTAGAGGAATGAGGGGAATTGATGCCTAGGATTTCTGTTTTATTCCACTCTATCCTATACTCCAATCTGGTACTTAATCCACCACCAGTATATTTGAACTCCACTAGTTCCATGGCAGCTAATTGTTCTAACAGTTCAGTAGTAAAACTATTTCTACGTCTACACTGTACTATTTCTGCAAGATATGCAGCTTGCCTATTTGACACAACAGCTTTTTTAATTTTTTTTTTTTTTGTCTTTTACCCATTTCTACCCACTATGCATAAAGGTAGTCTACAGCGCACAGCTCAGAAGCTGATGACCATCATGTAGCCATCTAAACTTAATTAGGATGACAGGTGAGGCTTTTAACTTCTACAGCCTCTGCTCTTCCAGGCTCTAGCAGAGATTAAATGTATCCAACAGCTGTGTTTGCAAGCCCAGTTTCTCAGTGCTCTTCTCAAAGGCTGCAACCGCCTGTGATTAAGAGCATTGTGTAACTACAGAGTAACAACCAACATTAGAAAATAAATCACTTGATAACAGTTTCCTGCAGCAGCATCAGCTTATAGGACATTCTATGAAGACACATGTACTGTGCTAAAAATTGATCTACAGTGATCTAGGAAAACAGACTGAAACCAAGCTGACAGTGCTTGAAATGTGCGTTGTCTAACCCTGTTCGTCAGTACAAACCAAGCTTCTGCACTGACTTAGTGCTCTGGCTAAGAAGGAACAATTAGGTAGATTAAATAAATCAAAAGCAGCACAACAGACTTAGGTAGATGTTTCTCACATATTCTTCAGTGGAAACTATGACATTTCAGTAACAGTGTGTTCAGCAGTAGAAATGAACTAGCAGTGACCAGGCTAAAACTGTAATTCTTGAGATGGTTATGATGCAGCCAGATGACTAGAAGGCTTTTTTCTTTTTAATTATTATTATTAAACACAGTTTATTGTGAAACAAACGGCGACGTTAACTGCAAAATTAAAATTCTATAAACGTGTTTTTTTCCATTAATCCCAAAAGCACTGGACAGAGGAAAAACAATACCTTGCATGAGTCACAGGCACAACTGGTCTTTCTGGCCGTCTTGGGGGCAAGGTACCAGGTCTATTCACAGAGTTTGCTTTGGGTGGCCGAGGTTTCTTCGGAGGTATAGCAGGAACTGAAGGCTTCTGCAAGTCTAACTGTTTTTGCTCTCTCTCTGGTCTTTCTTTAAATCAATTATTTCCAGAGAAAAAGAACACAGACATTATTAAGTGGAATTAATTTGCACTCAGAAGTCTATAATTAAACAAGAACTCTTCAACTGTAGATATACCATACACAAAGAATAAGCTTATCTCCTTTCCTCTTCTGCTCTAAATCATTCTTTATTTAAATGTGTACCACAAATCAGTTTGCACTGACTGCATGTTCTGCGTGTAATTCCTCATGTCTGAAATGTGTGTGCAGTATCTGAATGTGAATAGCAGTTTTGATTTTAGTGACCCACTGGTTTTGGAGTGTATATGAAAAGTAAGAATGTCAAGAAATTACATACCATGTGGAACAATTTCCCATGAGTAGAACTTATATCAAATTCTGTTATGAGACCAATATTAAGTTAAAAGGTCATGAACAAAGATAATAATGCTGGATTTTCTTAATATCTATTGAATAACCAAGAGAAATGTGATTATTTTTTTTCGGGGGGGGGGGGGAGTGTGTTTCATGTGAACTACAGTTAAATGAAAATGCAATCATTAAAACCTAGAAATATTTGGAAGAATGTAAAGCCCTCTGAAAAATCAGACTTTTTATTTAGTCTTTTAAACAAACTTAAGTGCTGAATTTTTCAGTTTCCCAATTCAAAACTGGATCGTGTGCAGAACAGATTATGCATAGTTAGGTGCCACAACACTACGATCCAGTGCCAAATGTGCAACATCTGTATGTTAAGTACATTATGCATTAATAACTGTGAATAATATGCTCTAAATTTGCAATACAAAACAAACATAGAAGAAACTAAACACATTTGTCACACCATAGGAAACCTGCTTCTTCTTAAGGAAAGGACAAAAATCTCAAAGGGACCAAAGTTTCACCCCTTGTATCCTAATGTGTCAACATCCCACTTCCCTTGACAATACTGTCTATGACGCGTTGTGAATATTACACCTTTGTATACACCTGAGAGGTACTGGGAATGTAGAAGGGTATTACTTAATGGGCTTAGGTTTCCTTATGAAGGGATTATGGACTAAATCAACAGAAACTTGTCTTTCCTGAGAATACTAGCAGAAATACTGAAATAAAATTGTAGCATAATGCAATTTGTTGTCTGCCTTTAAGAAAGAAACAGCATTCGGACACCCAGGGATTACTTTATTGCTCTGCTTCTTAAGTCATCCAAACACTATACACCATATGCACACATATGCGGTGACATAACAGTGCAGGAACGTATAAGTCAATTGCTAGGTAATCTTGTAAATTTGTAAAAGTATGTGGTATCTACAGCATGTATTTAAGAATCAGAGTTGAGCCCGAAACACAATCCATATTGGATTTGGAATAGTCCAGGAAGTGACTGCTGCTCACAGGCACATACCCTTTTTTAGTACACTTACACGTGCCAACACACAATCATTGGGTCCACTGCAACACTTTACAAATGCATTATGTAATATTTACACACTTATTCCTATGAGCATATATAGTGCGTCAGTGCCTAAGAATCTACACTATGTATTAGGGATGGGCTAGGCAGTGCACCAGCACACAGCTTAAAGGAAGTTCCCATGCTCAACCGTACTGCCACAACACCCTGAACAATTCCCATCACTCCCCAGCATTTCAGAAAAGTAGGCTTGATTCCTATTGCCTCTTTTCAACATTTAGAAAAATTACAGCTATTTATACTGGGGGACAGTGATGTTTTTAAACGTCCACCATTTTTACAGTTGGCTTTGTAAATCCAAAATGGAAAGCAAAGGTTTTATTGATAGATAACCACAAGAATTAACGCACATTACCAAAAGTAAGGGTATGTAGATAGAAATGCTAAAACACCTGTCAGATCACTAAGATATTTATCCAAAAGAGCTCTTGGTGCAGTCTGAATGTTCTGGCACTAAATTATAAGTGCATATTATACATTTAGTCATGTGCATACATGTGCCTTTTAAAAGACAGCAAGTTCAAATACTTCAAAGTTAAGAAATCCCATAATTAAATTTGTCTGTGCAATCTAATAGTCCACTTAAATGTATGAAACTTGACACCATCTTCAATTAGACATCAATATGACCATTTTCCCCAAACTACTCAGAATGCACCATGAACACAATGAAACAACTAAAGCTTGTCACTGCTTGATGTGGCACAATGAAACAATAAAGCTTTGCTCTGTGTGGTACTATGCCTCACTTCTTGCAATGTTCAAACCTGGCTTTGAAGACTTTTTATTATTATTATTTGATTTCTTCACAGGCTTGCCTATGACATTTTTGGCAATGATAATGGGGTGATTCATAGGCTTTAATGACTATATCTTCACAAAACCCCACTGTGATGCAGAAAAGCAGGGTTGATGGTTTTTGACTAGAGAACCAAGGCATACAGAAGTTAAGAAAAAAATATGCACTAATCTGGGGTCTCATGCTTGATTGAGGACCTGGGTTTTGATGAGCTCACAGCTTTAGAAAGCATTTTTTGTACTGAGAGCATATCTCCCCTTGACGTCAGTTGAGGCTGCAATCACTTACCACCTCTGGATTGGTACAACTGAATACCCTGAATTAGCCTAGAAACAACAGTGTGATCCTTTCCAAAATGTGTATAATCAGAGAGGTACTAGAGTGGGAAATAAACAACCTAACAATGTATGTAATGAAACCTAACTGCTGAGGGACTAGGCTATGAGGATGTGTCACATGTACCCCGTCTCTCTGCAGAGAGCAAATTTCATACCTTTTTCTTCTGTTCGATTAGGAAGACATTCTGGCCTTTCAGGAGGCACCTTTTTGACTTCATGCTTTCGATCTGTGGTACCTGTCAAAGAACGGAGAATTTGCAATTCTGAGCAAGCCAACAAGCTACCATATAAGGCCACACAAGATTTAATTTTGCAACCTCTTAGGCTTTTTTTTTAGTCTCCTACTTTAAAAAATTCTTGCTAAAACTGAACATAAATCTAATTTCAAATATTTGATTATACCATAAAGGACAGAAAACCAATTAATGTTTTCACATTCAAGTTCACACTTTCCAAAGACTGTAAATCAACAAAGTAGGAAATTTCAACCCATTCTGTGAAAAAAAAGTCAATCACTACAGATTTTTAAATGTGGACAGATATTTACAATTTGTAGCCTTTTAGCTTTGTAGACATACTTAACTGAAGAGCAACTCAACAGTGAGGAAAATCATTAGGATTAACCCAATTAATTGGGCATTTCTGCCAAGAGAATGCTTAATATAGATGTATACAAAGTTTTACTTTACATTAAATTAAAAAAAAAATACTCCATTATACCTCTAACACTAGTTGTTCAATTCCACACATTAGAGGGATGGGAACACTAGTACCAGCAGTATTCTGTTACTATTTTATGTGACAGCTTTTGGCCTAGACGTATAAACTTCTGCCTTTTTCTGCCTCTGTACTAGAGACCCTGACATACTGACTTCTGTTGCTCTGAAGAGTATGAGAACTAGTGGGAAGATTTTGCAAAAATTTCCTGGCACACACAAGATGTAATCTCCTACTCCCCATATTATAAGAAATGCTTTACTGGATATTGGCTTCACCTTGTTGGCTAACCACTAGGTGCTAATGCCATTTCAACTTAGCAGTGTTGAAAACCGCTTTAGGTAACACTATTAGTATTTCAATAAAAATTGCAGTAGGTGACATCCAAGAAAAGCAAAGGAGGCAGGGAACACAAGGCATTTTCTGCCTCAGTCTATGCTATGCAGTTCTCAAATACATTTACATTTTCTGGATGTGCAGTCATAACTCTCTTCTGCAGCTGGTTCCTAGAAATCAGTACTCAACAGCACAAATTGCTCATCAGTGGTGATTATCGACCATTGTTTCTTTATATAACTGCACTGTTGGACAGACAACAACCTATCATGTCAAAACAAAAAAAATACTGAATTGCTATAAAACGACTTCACACCTGAGAGGAACTCTTGACAGAAACCAATTTAAGCCTTTCTAAAGATGAGTTCTGCAAAGCACAAGTCAGCTTCTTGATAACCTTACACATACTAGTGGGTTCAAGGAAAAAATGACACAAACCTATATACCTAATTACAGAAAGATTAATGGTCATCGTTAACACACAGAGGGACATTCTCAGGTCGCATCTAAAACAATGCACCTACAGACACCTATGGGCTTCTAGGCGCAGGTGTGCTCCCAACCTGGGTTGTGACCCCATATTAATCAGTTCCCAGGCAGGCACCATGAACCTGGCTTAGCTGCTTGGAGAAGGTCACCTGCAAGGAAACTCCACACAAGTCCCCAGAGGCACTCAGAGGAGTATTCCTACCCTTCAGTCTAGATGCAGTGATGCTGCTTACCCCAGATACCCAGTGAAATGCCTGCTGCTTTTCCATGACTATGTAAGAAACTCACGCTCTTAACTTTGGTTGCCCAGCTTTCACACCTTGCTTTGTAAAGTGTCCCAACAAAGATGGCCCTGGCAGTGTACTATGCTGCTGTATATAATTTGGAAATACAGCTAAACTTTCCACTACACTATAATACAAACTAGACGTGTCCCTTAGTGCGAGACTTGCACTACAAAGACCAATTCTAGTTCTCTGCCATGATTTATGCTCTGCATCAGAATATATTGATATTTAATTATTTAGACTGCACACTTTATTCATCATACTATGAATAGTTAAATATGCAGAAACCTTACTGGAAATTATTACATACCATCAACAGTAAAGCCTGCCATGGGGATGTGGTAAAGTACAGTGTCACCTTGGTAAAGTGACAGTTTGACACAGCAGAGGATATCAGGATGGTAATAAACACAGGATGATTTTCACCTCTAAATACATATCAGAAGAAACGCTTGTGCATAAACTGTCAGGACTAGTCAAAGACTGAGTATGAAAACAAAGAACAGCAGTAGTCTTGGCTGCTGTATCCACTTTTACTTCTGAAAATGGGCACATTATCCTGCTGTGGTGACACAGCTAATGCCTTGGATGTAAATAGGAAAAAACAAGTTTAAAGTATTATTCTCTAATTTTAAATCAGAGAAATATGAGAGGAGTATGAATTGAAAGAAATATAACTTTTTATAGAGCTTTTCCAAAACATGCACCAGGCAGTAACTTTAGTTCTCTCTCACACATCTTTAATATGCAGCCACCACTAGATGGCAAGGTTACACTGCTCTCTTTCGACACACTGTTAGATCAATGGTCTTGAAATCAAATCTATGCTTTTGGAGTTTCAAGACGGTGAGAGGAACAAACCATGGGTGCCAATAAGCAAACCAAATATTTGTAGTCGTGATTGTGTAGTCAAAGAACTGCTTGACAAAATCAAATCATTTAAATTATAACCTATTGATTCTCAGCAAATTGTACTGTGGTGTAACTTGTTTATTCTATTAATGACTGGGTCAAGACTGTAGGAGAGGGAAATTTACTTTTTAAGCCAGTCAGAGCTGGAACTGACCACGTAGACAGAAAAAAAAAATCTGACTAGATTGGCTGTGCTTGTTTTTTTTATTTTTATTTTTTCCTAACGTGTGCCAGCAGTGGGGGAAGTGCTAGCACCGCTGCAGAATTTTAACAAACTAATGGGGGTTAAGGGATTAAAGAATTCCAGCCATAGTTATGTTTCCACTACAACTGCAACACCAGTGAAAACTTTGAGTGCATCCCATGCCTCGTGACTTGTGATTTTACACGAACGGAATAGGAATTAGGTTTCTGAGGTCAGACCTGTCAAGGGTGTAGATACTTCAACTGTTTCTGAGTTCCATGGAAAATATAAATCATGCAAATTTAAGAAATTGTGCAGATTTTTGTATTGAGAGGTCATTTTAAAACTACAAATAAAAGTGGTTTCAGCTCTAAATATTGAGACACAACTCAGTCTAACATACTCCAAAAACAGCTTTACTAACACTCATACATTTGGAAAACATAATCAGCCCCTTAATACATCTGCAACACAATTACCTACATAACCAGATTCAAGATAGTACCTTCTATATTTATGTTTGTAAAGTACTGAAAAAACAGGAATCTAACTATAGCATAGAACCTGGAGACAGGCAGCTGGCTCCAGCATTCCTGCAGGTTTGCAAGACTTAGATTGAAACTCAGATGGAGCCACTGAATTACAGCCAAGTTCTCTAACACTGTCTTAGGTATGGAAAAAAATCTATTGAGAATAGATCAGATCTACAGGTGTAAAGTGAATGTGGTTTCCTACCGCAGGTACGATTAGGCTCCAGCAATTAGTGTCTGTACTGCAGAGACATTCACATCATCAACTTCAGTGAATAAATGGAACTGAAGAATTTCTGATAACTAAAGTATCAGGCTTGCTACCAATTAACAAGAGATAAAATACATTATTTTAAAATGTGCAGATGGTTGCCTGCAGAACATTTAAAGAGCACACAACAGTCTTTTGGGGCTACCTCATCTTTTTGCAATTTGATTCTGATTATTACTTGTTATCTATACACCTGCTGTATACGAATTTTGACATACATGAATTCTATCTAAATTTGAATACATTTGCTCGAACTGAGATGTGCTCACTGGTATGTGCTGTACAGAATTGGCTGTAACTTACCTGATCCTTGTTTGATGACAGGAGCTGATGGAGGTGGTGGTTTCTTCGGTCTCTAAAATTTAATAACAGAAGAAAAGAGATCACTTCAAAATGCCTGTGAATCTCATTCACACAAAGGTTGGATGTAATCACAGACTGTTTAACATTAAGAATTACAAGACTTGAGAATACAGATCTGTCACAGAGTTCCCCCAAATAACTCCATACAACGAATTTTAAGAGAGAAAATAGCATTAAAAAATTAATCTTTCTACTTTTGCAATTGAAACATCCTGCTGGAGGAGAAGAGAATTCAGCTTATGTGCCTGAAGATCAGAGGAAAGTATGATCTTCGATTTACGGAAGAAACCTATTCCTGAGCTCACTACCTGAATTGTCATCTACATTCACTCTCTCCCTACATCTAATTTCTTTATCCAGCTAGTTTTTTTCCCCTCTCACTCTATGTCCCTGCTCTGTAGTTTTGTTTCCTTCTTGTCCAACCATTCCCAGTTTCCTTTCTGTGGACTTCACTTCTAGACTGTCTCCATCACCTTCTCGGTTATCTTATCCACCTGCAGAGCCTTGCAATTCCTCCTTGCTCCTCCATGTTTCTCTGAGCAGGCTTAATGCTCCTTCATGCTACTTCCTTCTCCAATTTTCCTTCTCCTTCTCTTTTGCCTTCTCAAAACAATACAATTTCCTCATCAGCTTCCAGTTAAAGTCACTTTGTCTAACGAACCACAGGATCCTTTCTGCTCTGCTGTGTATCAGAATGAATGTTTTACTTTCAGGAAGGAGCGAGCTTTGTAGTGAATTATCCTATCACTTGCCCATCTCAAACATTTGCTGTGCTTTGGTTTGCCTCACAGACAGGTCTCAGGGGTCATGGAATAGAAGCCTTTCAGGTGAGAGCTAGACCAAAAGACACGCTGAAGGAGTGCACCTCATGTATTCCAACTGCTGACGGTTGGACAGTCAATGGGGCCGGGCTTGAACTAGTCCAGAATAAAATACCAAAAAAGTGTTGCATCTTCAGCATCAACTATTTCAATCCACCACCATTATGAGCCAACCCCCCAGCTGGTGGAGGCTGGGACTAAGCAGTGAACAGAAAAGACCTGGGGTCGACCATGTGTGGGAAAGAAACAGGATGGGAAAACTGAGGACTGAATAAGGAGACAGGAAAAGATCCTGAGCTTTTGTTCAACAAGCAGAACTACTGCAACGCATATTCTTTCAGACTATGGGATGGAATCCAAGGTTTCTGGATCGTATCAGAAAATACCTGGCAAAACCTCTGGAAAAAGTATCCATTTCCTTCCCTTTTAGTGCTGTTTCAAGCAAAGAAAGACAGTCTATAGTTCTACCAGTTACTTACTTACATGGCCAGATCTATGTCGTTCCTAAAATCAATAAAATTTTATTATCAATTTTTACAGCAAACCTCGCTGCAATTTCTAAGTGCCTGAATATTTAATTTATTCTACAAATTAAATTCATCATAATCTAAAGAGTAAAAATACTTAAAGACATACTTCTTTTTTTTTTTTAGTTTAGAAAGACTGAATAAATTTCACCACCAAAGAAAAGGGGTAAGAGTGAAGTTTTTGTCTTCCATATTACAATTTGAGGGCTCACTATGTCTTAAGGTTCATGATTTCTGCCTCTTTCGGATATCACTTTCTTTTATTAGTAGGCCTAAAGCTAGAATATACATTCTGATATGAAATTGCATGCTAATCTCCAACAGTTTTTGCTGCTTTTCTACCATTATTTTTAATAATTATCATGTTAGCTTCTATGAGTTGTTTAATAGTTTCTTTATTAAGTTTTCCAAGTTATTTAATTTTTGCCTCTGGCATCCAATTTTATTGCCAAAGATTGAAGCTGAGTGTCAGTAAGTCTTGGTTTTATCACAGAAGGCTTACATTGTCACTGTGAAATACTCATCAAAAGCCTGATTGCAAGCTCATAATATCACACTGATGACTGAAAAGGTTCCTAAAAATGGAATGGACTTTTTGGGGAAGAAATCCACTCCTTTCCTTCAGGAAGCTGCAAGATTTCTAAATATTGCTTGGCAAATAACAACTCTGTCTCTTTCAAATAACCAGAGGCTGAAAAGGCTTTTCTGGAGATTTTATATCTTCCTTTTTAATAATTCTGAGAGAGGTAAAGGAACATGTCTCTGAGATACCAAAAGCTCACTGTTGTCTTTCAAATCTCACAGCTAAAGTTTCACCCTCTTATTTCTGCAAGAGTGCTTGACTGCTGGCAAAACAGGATATTCTACCACAGTAACAAAGGAGAGAAGTTGATAATTCTGATCATCATTGCATCACCTGACTTGGCAAATTACACTGGGATCACCAGTTTCTCAAACTTAAGACACAGGACAGAGGGCTTTCAGGACAACGTAGTGAAGGCTGACTGGATAGGCCAATCACGTACGCGCTCTTCACAGATGCTTAGTAACTCAGAAATTCATTTCCTTTAACTTTTTCTTTTTTTTTTGTTATTAGCTTACAAATAAAACTTGTCTAAATCACATACCTGAAACAGAATTTCAATTCCAGTTCCATTCTGCATTCTACAGTGAGACTGAAAGAATACATTGCTTACCTCTTTTTCAAAATCAGAAGGAAGAAGCTTGACAAAGTTATCTGGAAACACTCCTCGTCTGCCATTCAGTTCTCCTTCCCACCAACCTACATCAATGCAATCCTACAAAACAGTAAAATAAAATGAAAAACACACGGTGCTTGGATGCTGAACAGATTTGTGTGCTGAAGTGCTCTTTTGCATAATGTCCTGCTTTTTTGCTAGAACATGACAATTTACTGGAGTGCCAGGTTAACAGGGTAATCTACCAGATAAAAACTTCAGTAATCACCCTGCATTACATTATCATATGGAGCAGCTAGGGAAGAACAATAAACATGCTGTAAGAGCTCAAGAGCTTGTCTGTGTCTAAAGCAAAACACTATTTCAGCATTTGATCTGTTAAACCAGTAAGCATTTTGAGCATGTATGGATGGCACTACTTCTCTGTGACTTCGTTTCAGAGAAAGACAATAACTTAATTAAACATCATACATCCCAAGAGGTAATAAAGCTCGTTCATTTGCCACACTTTCAAGAAAACCTTGACACATTAGAATTACTCCTGAAGTTATTAAATTTGATCACTGTCCAATTAAGAAGGCATTACACGCCTGATCACTGCAAAGCACCATTTTTTTCTGTGGCATTTTTCAGCAACACAATGTCGCGTGCACGGCAAAACAATGCACAGCTAAGTACTCGCAATGAAAAAGGTGAACCTAAATCTTCATATGGCTCAGAGCCATGCAGTAAATATTACACATCTGAAATGTGAGGGGAAGGGAAATCCCACAGACAGTACACGGGCTGGTCATGACAAAAAATCAGAAGGGATCGCCCCATCCTATGACAGGCAGCACTAACCAGGGTTGGATTTGCAGCTGGGATCCCACACCATCCGGCTACCTCAGCCTTAAGCAATCGCTGTAGTCCCTTCCACAGCTACAGATCTGGTCTGACCACACCATATGCACCAGCCAGGTACATCCAGCTGTCCTGGAGGCAGAGCCGCACTGAGTGGCTCAGAGTTCAACAGAGCTAACATTTCTAATCCAGCCCTATGGAAATTCTCTAAGATTTAACAAAGTGGTTTTGCTTTTCAGAAATCACGTTTCAGCACTGTTTAGAAGAGCTCAGATGTAATTTAGCAGCTCTGTTCTCTGAATGCTCAGTGGTACTGACATAGGTCTAACAGTCCTAGCTTGGGGCATGGTCGCTGTTCCACACGTTCACTGCGGTGAGGATTTTTCATCACTCCCTGCTACAGAAACGGAGCAGGTCTTTCCCTGCAAAGACCTTATGTGGGCTGTGGAAAAAAGCATGGTGATGTGTAAAAACTGGCTCATTACAAGACAACTGCCTTCTTGCTTTTCCATAAAGTGAGAAAGAAAGAAAAAGCCGTGCATCTGGAACAGAGGGGCAAGCAGAAACAGAGTGGTGCAGATATAAGAAAAGGAGGCAAGAGTGGGCAGGTAGTTTAGGTAAAAGGGAGAGACAACAACATGCAGTAAGTAATTATACAGGTTTTTACAGAGAACAAAGCTAGAAAAATTGGACAGAAGCAAAAGAAATAGGCCAAATTCTACAAGCCTCATGTATGCTATGAGGTAATATCCCTCCAGAAACAGCACTGGATCAAGGGGTCCAGATATTTACATTCTTGTGGTATAAGAAAACAGCTGTAGAAACATAAGTGAAGTCATGTCTTGACACTTTATCTACACAATTTGTTTGTGAAGCCGTATCTGTTGTGCAGTACCTGTGAACACTCTAGAGTTTAAATGTCACTTGCACAGATCAGTCATTGTTGTAGCCATATATAAAGGGTAACTGCACGTTAAATATTCATAAAAAGACAGATCTGAACTTATTTTTCAAGGTGAATATGCAATGTGAGCAAATACTTTAGAAAACGGCCACTCTGATCTTCATTTCATCATCTTCCTAGGAAAAAAATCATAGCACTCTTTCACAACTTAAAAAAGGTTTGAAGAAAAATACTTACAAAGCTTGTACACACTACAGAAGTACAGAAGGAAAAGCTAAGAGGAAACAGTAATACTGTGTGTAGCGAAAGCAAGCAGTATTTTAAATAGGGGAGAGGATCCACTACAGAAATCAAAATATGAACAGTCAATAAAAGATTGCATGATAATACATGCATGCAAGATGATCTTATCATCGTTATATTTCCATGGTATCATTTGGTTCAGCTGCTACAGGGATATCAGAACAACACAAGTTAACTTAATCAGGTGTACTTAATGCCAGGAGAATTCTTTAAAATATTGCTCACAATGACTGTGCATGTTGGTATTTTTCTGTAAGTTATAATCACAGAATATCTAGCGCTGGAAAGGACCCAAAAGGATCACACATAAAATGCATAACACATTTGATGATATTTGAAAGAAAACAGACTAGCATTAAAGAAGAGCACAGCTTTTATGTTTTTTATTTTTTAATTTTTCTTCTCTTCAAGGCTTTTTATTTAGCTTAATTAGATCGCTTCACCACCTGGCAATACGTGCTGACTAAACAAGAAAGCTAAATATCATGTTTTCTTGTATCACATCTGTTTAAGGTATGTACTTTTTTTCCTTCATATCTCCATATTTTACTCTGATGTAATGCGTTCCTGATCTACAAATGCAGGCACTGAACTTTCATTCTCTTTCTGGTCGTTTTTGTCTCGTGTTTAATCCCTGTTTGTCTCCTGCATTCTCCCTGTTCTTTAGCATGGTGGCCTTCCCCAAGGACACATACCCTTTCCAGACCATCACAGTTATTTAGGAGACATTTATCAGTTTGGTTAGACTGTCAAACCTTTGTTAGTGATCTGATCCTCGACTTGCTGATGTTTTCAAATATCCACTGAGTGAACACAGCGCTCCGCGAAGGACTGAGATAATCAGCCAGTCATGCATGGCACAGGCAGGCTGTGTGCAGGCTTTTACCCTTACCTCAGCCAGCACCCCTCATTCCTGATGTGCAGGAGCCCTCCCACTTGGCTCTCCCACTTTTGCAGCCCAGCAAGTAGGGCACTCAACTGCACTGTTAACGTGGCATGTTTTGTGATGCCCTCTGCACCCTACCATGCCATCCTGAAATCACCAAAACGATACCCAGTTTATATTTTTAAAATATTAATAATAACCCAAGCTTCTGGACATGAAAGCTTGTGCTTCTACTCACAGTATAGCTTAGGGCCAGCTAATAACCCCGGCTAAACAATGCACGACATCATGTAATTTTTTTTTAGATTGTATTTTTTTTCCTCTTAGGAAACACAAATCTTACTCCCGTTTCTTCATTTTAGTAGCACACACGCATTTTGTACTCCACGCTTTTCTTAGAGTTTATTTGTTTTCATGAAAAACTGCTTGTGTTTCATGCTCATTAATCCAGAACAGCTGCACGTTTGCTTTTTTCTTCTCTCCATCTTGTCACTTGGGCTTAATGCAGCCAATCACCACACATGATTTTCCTACATCAGTAGATCGTTAGGCAGTTTCTCTTTAATTAAGCAAGCTCTGGATGCCCATATACAATGCTGACAGCAGGTACATCCTCATCACAAGAGCCTACCATATGAGGACACCTGAGCTGGAGCTGCAACAAGCTGCCTCATGCACTAACAAATGACATCAGAGCCCTGAAGCGCAGTGAAGGCACTGTGATCAGAACCACATGGCTGGCTGTCAACATCGAGCAAAAGCAACTCCACCAGTTCTAGATCCCTGTCAGCCACGCAGTCCTAATCATGCTGTCTTTTTTAAAATACAGCTTCATGTGTTTAATGTTGGCAAAATGGCTGTCAACTCAAAATTTAGATTTTACACAAGAGCCACCAAGCTGTTACAACCCAGTAACACATTCCAAAATTTATTAACGAAGTGGATCTCTCCTTTACCTTCATGTTATTCTACCAGACTCATAACAGCATAGATAGATAAAAATCAGATGCTGAAATGTCCCCTAAGTTCTAGGGAAAAAAATGTATTCCAATTACTAAAAATACATTTTAGTTTAAGGGGAAAAAAAAGGAGATTAAAGATAAAATTGTATCTGATAGATACTAGAGTTCATGCAAGGTAGGTAGTAGCCAGGCCAGCATTTATCTAGACTAAAAATTGGCTTCTACCAAAGCTTGAGTCAGAGACTATGTTCATGTCCAAGGCAGTGACAGTGCAATCAAATACCTTACAGAAATCCTCTGGCAATTACAACTGACAGGTCTGTTTTCATTGTTCAGGCTGAGGCAGATGCATGGCATAAGGAAAACAAAAAATCTAGTGGGAAATTTTAGCATTTTCTCACTGGAATACAAATCTTCATTGTACCTTCATTTCTAGTTCAAAAATATTGTCTCTGACAAATTTAATTCAAATGACTTTGAAGAATGAAATAAAAGGAGAGAGTGGAGGCAAAAATGAAAGGATGAAAAGCTCTTCTACTGAAGAATCAAAATCCATTTTAATTCCAAACCCACTAGATCACTAATTAGTGCTAATAAATTAAATACATTGGATTTGGTATTTATTAGCAAAATTCATCTTGTGATAAGTATATTAGGGTAAAGAATTGGACAAATGTAGTCATGAAAAAGAAGTGTTGAGGATTTTTTGAGAAGGAATTTTTAAACTTCATAAGAAACAAATATTACACAAAATGTAAGGTAATAAAATATCAAACTGCGCTGGAATTCTTAAGGAAGTCAGAAAAAAATGTAAGAGAAAAGGGTAAACATAGGAGAAATGGCAACTACCAGAAAAGCAGAATACAACTGGCTTTTGTCAACATGTTGCCAACAATTTTAAAGGCATACACAGATGAACTAAAAAACGCCAGTCCTTTTCTTGACATGAAGAATAAGAGAAGAAAATAGTCTTCATATAATTAGAAGCGAGGCATGCAAGCTAGGAAGAAAACTGCAAGAGGGACTTTTTTTATTCTTATTTTTCCCAGAAGGGAATATTAAACTAACAGAAAAGAAAAAATACAATCCTCAAACCAACAATAAGACAAGAACACAGCACCACTCTGAAATTTAAGTCTGTGGTGACTAAAAGTGCAATGGGAGAGAGGAGATGCATGACTAGAGAGATCAGACAAAGCAGTAAGCAGATATTTTAATATGAAAGCAAAGACGTTTTGGTCTGCTATTTGGAGTACCAATTTTTTCACACTATTAGTGAATATAAGTGAAATACAGTGAAGTATGTAAGTAGGGTTAATAGCATAAGATCATGGCTTAGTATCCCTTCAGGAAACTGTGACAATCTTGTAGCAACTCTCATAGTGGCTACTATAACCTAAAAAGTCACACTTCTTCCTCTTCTGTGTGGATGGATCCTGACACTGCTTGGTCTCTTACACATACGGTATGTATGTGTATCCCACACCAACAGGTTTGTTTGGCAGCACAACGGCTGCTATCGTACCAGAACAAACCCCGTGCTATTTCTTCCCCTGGTGCTCTCAGTTGAACTGTAAAAAAGCAGAAGCTGGTGGAGATTGAACGAAAAGCCACAGCGGAAGGCTCCGTAATACTGCATAACCTTACGAATACTCCACTCGTTGCACAGATGCAGCTGTATCTAGATCCACACGACTGACAAGAGGCTGGCCCTGTTCGTCTGCCTGATCAGAGAGTACAGGCGATCGCAGGACAAGAATGCAAACGTTCCCTCAGTCAGTTACCCTCGCCATTTCCCTTTGGTGTTCAGAGTTGACAGAAGGGGTTGGAGAGACAGAGCTGCCAGTCCCCTGCTCGCTCGATCTTCAATTTAGTAGCTGAGACCACGTTCAAGGCTACGAAATCGGAAGAGGGAGATTCACACCCAGCAGGCCACAAGCCCCTCTCGGGCAGACCTGCTCTCCAGCCTGACATGGACGGACTGCAGTGCCACCCAGACATGACTGAAATCGCCCTCTCTGAGTCTCTCTCAGCTTCACGGCCCCCTTCTCATCGCTCCGAGTGGGCAGGACATTCAGATATTCCAAATACCAAGGTTATTTCACTTCATATAAAGCCACCCCTCTCAAAATTAGTTGCCACAGATGGGTTGGTTTCCAGTCCCCAGTGCTGTGCTCTAAGCCCCAGCCAGTGAAAAGACAATGAGGGCAACCAACCCTTTCCCTGCAAACAGAAAGCAGCGCTCCTGCTTGTGAACACGCTTGTAATATAAATTCACAATATGGATTTTTAAAATTGTTTTGCTAGGAGTCAATAATGCACTGTACTTTAAATGTCAGGCACACGGAACTATCTTTTCTTTCAAGTACCGTGCTTTATTTTACTTATTTTTTTCTCCACTTATAGCCACTTAAAGGAGAGTTGCTGTGTGCTACGAGACCATTCTTAATCACTTAAATAAAAAGCAGGAGCTACTTGGCTGTGTGCTCAGTTGTAATTATAGTTTTTCTCTTGCCTGGGCGCAGAAGCCCACTGGACCTGCTTCTAGATCTCTGCTGAAGCTGGCTGTAAATGCCTGGAGATTGCTCTTTCCAACGTCATCGGCTGCCTAATACTAGCAGGGAGCCTACCGACAGCTGAACAGCCTCTGCAGCTGTACTAAAATGAGGGCCTGAGCAAGGCTGGCAGGGGCTGCCTACACAACCTATTCAGCCCCTCCACAGAGTACAGCACCAGCACATTTAGCAGTGCACTGGGGAGCACGAAAGGTTTGCGGGAGATGAAGAAACAACTTTACTGCCAGGCAGGCATCCGCTGCTCCAGCCACATTTTTTAATTTATTTGAGGGTGCGAAGATGTTTCCTGCCTTTTCCTCCAAAGCAAGCAGGTCTTCAGGGAGGCACCAACTCCCTCGTCTCTCACCACCTTTGAATTACCAAACATTTCAGGGAGCGCCACATCCCCGACTTCATCTCTTCCTTCCCCAGCTTATCTTCTGGGCTGCCCCTAGCTGAGGAAAAGGCTTTTGTTTGTAAAAGCAAATGAGGTCTTCCCTGCTCCCCAAGGTCCCAAAGCAAAGTAACAATCTATGTATTTATTTTCTCCCCTATGCATGCCTATAGCTGCAGCTGTGTAAACCCACAAGGAAATAAATCTGAAAAAGGCTGATCTCTTCATCTGTAAACAGGACTCTTTTTTTCTGAGGGAGCAGACCATTACACAGGCTGGCCTGCTGAACACGCTGCTGCTTTGTAGTGCAAAACTACATGAAGCCATCCTGTAAACATCAATCCATAACTGCTCGATATTTCAGCTTTTCTGATTGAAAGCTTTTGATAAATAAACCTTTGATTTCGTCATTCTAGCTAGGACAGAAAGCAGTGCCAAGAACAAGAACAGCAGTTCCTCTGAAAAGGTAGCTGCAAAGCATGCACTGTGGTATGGGTACTCTGGCAATGCTTAAACAGAAAGTCTTCTGCCCAAGCAAATAGATGGACTTGCATGTACATTCATCTACAGACATCTTCTAAAAAATTGGCCTACAAGAATTACCTTTTTAACTTAAGATTCATATGTTACTATGCTTAAAATATACAATTGGCAAGCTAAGATTACAAACTAAAAATTATAGGCTATTCAGAGTATTGAGTGAGAGGCAACACAACAGTGCAGGGTTTCAAAAAGCAAAATCCTCATGGTAGGATACGAGAGTTTCACAGAAATCTCACCAGAATACACAGTTCCTTGCATGAAAACAAGAAAAAAATCCCAGCAGTTGGCAATTGTTATTTGTCAAATGTCTGTTTTCCTTCTGCCCTTGTATAGTTGGTTCTCATCAAGAAGAATGTTGAGCTTATAAAATCCCATTATTCACAAAGCCATGAATATCTCTTACGCTTGTACTGAGAGCTTTCATGTGTCAGCTCTGCTGTGCTGGCAGCCGCACATTACATTATTACCACCCTCATTGTAAGTGTCTTTTCAGCAGCATTTCCCACAATTGATAGCCAACCTCGTAATTTAAAGGAAAAACAAAACACCTTTTAGTTTAAGGTGAACAAATGTGTCTATAGCACCTTTCAAGACACTCTGTATACTCAAATATGTATATATATAAATATATAAAGATAATGTGCAAAGGCTTCTGAATTTGAGGATTAAAGGCCTCGTAGCAAACCAAATCTGAGAGCCAAGCTGGCTGCCATTCCCTGCGCCCACGCAGAGCAGCAGTGGCACAGCGCTGCTGCCTGCCTCCGGGGACCAAAAGGTCCCAGCTCTCACAGGCACGGGAGAAGGCTACAGAAAGAGCTCTGTAATTTTGAAAGCTGGTGTCTGACATCACTGGGCAAAAACAGTTATGTGCAGGGAAATTTCTAGTTTTTATTTTTAACCCATTAATGAACAACTGCCTAGATTTAAGTAGATGGAAAATTTTCACTGAAAACAAGTGTCAAAGATCAGCATTATTTTGGTAACTTTGAAATGAGCTAATCAAAAGCTGACCTCACATTGCATCAGATATTCATTAATGCAATTTTCATTAGGGGAAAACAATAAAATCACGCTGAAACTGAGTGAAAAAAGTAGTTTAGTAACATTTAGGAATGGTTCTTTAAAATTTCTTGCATTTTATTGTACTATTCTAATGCTGAAATGAAGGCATACCACTCTCAAAATCCACTTTTATTCTGAAAAGTCAGAAAAGAATTTATTTTAGTCTTTATAAATTTTCAAAAAACTTGGTAAAACACTTGTGAGTGAAGGAAAGCATCTCTCCTGAGTCTTATATTACACCCACCTTGTGCTGCTACCTAAGACTGTATGGGAATATGACAAACTTTGTTATTTACTAAACTCTGTTACCAGGAATGAGACCTTACAGTATCATTCAACAGTTTGTTAAATATTTTTGAACCTGGCTATGATTTAAAGCATCTGGTTAGTAACTAAGTACTCCTAAACAGAAATATTATTTTAAAATCTGGCGATATGGCAGAATGAATCGCTCAACATCTACCCAACCCAAGATCATTTAGATGAGAGAGACAGTCCAACAGGCAATAAATTAATCTTCTGAGGCAGTCCTGGAGAGCACCCATTTCCCCCTTATATGCACTTTCTCCCAAATACTCACAGATTATGAAATACTGGGAGAAAAGTACGAGAAGAAATCTCCCAGTCTGACTCTGTTTGGCCCATAATCCAAAGCAATTTATTCTGCTCGGGTCCTCAGCCTGCACCCCAGAAGATCCAAATCCTTCCCAGCTCCTGCCAGCTCTCCTGCCCAAGCAGCAGGGAACTGTACATGTGGTAAGGGCAGTTGCATCTTTTAAAGCTTTGAACAGGAGAATTTATTTGTATCCATAAGCTCTAAGGCTCTACTAAGAATTTAGCGTGTCAACATGGTACGGAAGGAAATGGGAGAGACTGTCAAAAATTAGACATTATTTCAGCAGTGGTTACACTGTCTTTCCAGACAGTGGTTTTTACTGGAAAGCCCAACAAGAAGATACCTCTCTAGGAGACATATTCTGTCCAAGAATTGGCCTGAGTTGTTGGACTCTGCAAATGAGAAATTGGCTGAGAATAAAGAATGACCTGCAATATACAGGACCTCAGAGCAGAGCATCCAACAGACCAGATATATTTTGGCTGTTAAATCCATTTTAGGCTAGATCTAACCTTTTGACTTTAAACTCTGTGAGTAAATAGTTTAATCAGTAACAAAGCTGAATTGCTTTGATGAAATATTTGTGCAAACAGAAAAAATTACACCGCTCATTGAACAAAACAATCTCTTCTGGGGATTCACTTCACTTGCAATGTTCAGTCAGCAGAATACCATGGAGAAATAAATATGAGCCAGGTCATAAAACTCTGGCCCTCCAATACTCAAAATAAAACTAAGTTAGCTACCACAAACATGAAAGGTGGTGCTAGTAACAGACAAAATACATACCTCTGATACTCTAAGCTAAGATAAAATATTTATATAATTATATTTTTGCATTTAGAAAGATTAGAAAACCATTGAACAAATCATTTGAAGTATTAATTTAATGCCATTACTACTTACACCAAAGACATCTTAGATCCAGAGTCATAATTATCATCACTAATTACTTGGCACTGTATATGCATATTTACTTTCTCTTTAAATGATTCTCCTTATTCTGACAAGGTTGGACTTGAGATAAAACCATCAAGCCAGCATGTGAACCCAACACACAGGATGAAAGAAAGGATGAATCTAAGCAGTGAGTTTAACGCCTGCATTGTGAGCAATAATCACAGTTTTCCAGACGCCTTGGTATGTCAGTGATATCTTTCATAAGCACAGGGCAGAAAAAAAAATTTCTCTCCCTTTTAATCTTAAAATATGTCACCTTTTCAGATTAGCTTGGCTGTATTAAAAAATGCTAACAAATAAACCTAACTCTTTAGATGATGCAAATCTCGAAGCACTACGTGCATGGGGGATCCTGTCACTTCACCTACATAGCTTGGCCTGAACTTCCATTCGTCAAAATTCAAATGTGGTACTTTTGAGGAACAATACAAGCCCTTCCTTTGAAAACACTGCTGTAGCACTGCAATCAATGATAACAAGAATAGGAAGAAAGAACGTCAGTGTATACTTATAGAAAAAAAAATATATATATACTAACAAGAACATTTAAGTGCTGGTTGCTCCCCAGCAATAATCTCTAGCTTCATAGTTTATTTACGTGTTCAGCTCAAAAATTAGTGTTTCAGTAATATTTCTAAAGATACCAGTGAACTGTTGTCTGCACCTGGTATCTTATTAAACATACTGTCAGCCCTTAAGTAAGGTCTCTACATTGACCTTACTTAATGCTCCATTTTTAAACACAGCATCGAAGAAAGGCTGCAAGATATGAATAAGTGTTAAGAATTTATTTTAAGCATTTAAAAATCTTGGTCAAGGACAAGGTTCAGGCAAGAAGAAAAATGAGAGAACAACTACTCACAGTCTGTTTTCCCCATAACTCACTGAGTACATCAAATCACTTTAGATAGTGAACTTATTTCGGCAACCATTAGCATCCCTATAAATTTTATATAACTCACATGAGGACACGTTCATACTTCCACACAATGACCCCAAACACTTGCCACACATGTTAGCAGCATATTAAAAGGGCCTCATTGTGCAGGACCTAGCCCAGCTACCATCCCACATGGCACCATGACCTGAAACCCAGCAAAAGTTCCCAACCGTCTTATTCCCATTAGATTCAAATCTTATGACCCATTCCAACTCATCTGTGCCCGCGTGTCCAGTGACCAAGGCAGCCAGATGCAAGGGCAAAGGGAAGGAGAAGACCCGTCCCTTTCAGCAGCAGCCTACCATTAATCATGTCGGATTGCACCCTCACCATGCACACTTCGCGAATTAATTTCCTGTAGGAAATCAGCAGCTTTGGTACAAGCAGATTCCTTAATCAGCTGAGGGGGAGCGATGTCTTGGGGGAGAAACTGGTGCTGAGCACAGTGTAAGGGACAAGGAACAGAAAGCAGATGTGGTATGGCTGTTAGGTCTGACCGAAAATGTGTTGAATAATTCACGGTTGTCTCAGGAACAACAGGAAGGGCATGCACTGAGATCTCTTCAGGTGTTGTTCTCTCTGAGGCAAACACCTGTTTCTAAAGGTAAGGAGTAAGCGCCTTTATTGCTTACATGCTAGTCTTTAAAGACACAAGATCATAAAAGCTTTCTTAAAGCTGGACGTTATTTGATGTTCATCCACCGTACTCCTTTCGGTTTCTGTATGCAGGATCGTTGCAAAAGTTACAAATCCTCAAAAAATCTTGTACTAAAGCTCTAACTGAGGGCATCTGTGTGACCAAAATATTTAGTGACAACAAAAGTCCACTGTGCTGCTTTGACAGAAAGCCGTTTTTATTACTTTTATTAAATCAGGTCATGCATTTTCCCCTGCGTAACCTGATTTATTTTATTTTATTTTTTATTTGTATTGCTATATTAGCAAACTCATTTCTAAAAAT